>NW_010259289.1:0-34407 GCF_000690775.1 Eurypyga helias
AGGAGCCATCCAAACCCCCCCGAGCGGTTCCCATGCTTCATCCCGCCAGACCCGGCCTTTTCACCGTTTTGCACGTCCTCAGCGGTCCCCCCTCCGTCCCTGTCCCGTGTCCCCCCCAGCCCCGTCTCTTCGCTTCCGACCAGATGTGAGCGGTGTCTCCCGCGGTGGCAGGAGGTTGTCGGACTCGAGACGGAAAAGTGGCAACTCTGCCCCGGGATAGAGGACCAAGTCTAAAGCAAACTTTAGAAGCGTTATAACCCTTACGGACCGAGCAGCTGAATCTTGAAGCTTTACTAATCTACCAGAGCGTTTTGTAGATATATTTGACATCTATTGTTTAAAATAGATGGATTTTATTGGGGCGCAGGGAACTTTCTTCTCCCTGCAGGAATGTTACATACTGTATAGGTAAATGAGTGACATTTCATACTGTGTATATATAGAGATGTTCTATAAGTGTGAGAAAAGTATATGCTTTAATAGACTACTGTAATTATAAGATATTTTTAATTAAATATTTTTTTGTAAATATTAAAAAGGTGTGTATGTTTTTTTTAAGTCTGTGGGAATATCTCTTTAGAAAACCACAGCTCAAGTACGGAGCTGCTAATATGGATATAATCTTGAATGTTTAGGGCCTTTTTTGTCCCCTTATGTCCTTTAGAGGCAGAAGTTACAGCTATAGCTAGTGGTCCTGCATGATTGCATGAGGTGTCTGATTGCAAATAAACCTGTTTGGAATTCATACAAACGTGTTTTCCTCAATCTAGACTTAAAATGTTTGTAAGTGTATTTTACATTTTGAGATTACACTTTTGTCATTTAGGCACAGGGGTTTTTAGTGCATTCTATAAAAGTAGCAGTAAGATGTAGTTGTTTTTTCACTGAGAATAGAAAAAATTCTATCTAGTTTTTGCATTGTGGGGGCAATGCTTTAGATGTTTAATCAGTTTTTTTTAATATAAATCTGCTGTTGCATCAGATCAAGAAATTTATTCTGGAACTTCATTTAGCACCAAAAGATTTTATTGCAGACTCGTGTTCCTACAGCCTATTAATTGCTTAAAAAGTGAAAACAGTTCTCTGCTTGCAACCAAAGGGCAAATCATTAACAAAACCAGTTGCTGTTTCCTTAGTCCAAAGAGTATTAAGACCCAACTACAGAAAAGCACATGGGCAAAGTCGTTATGATTAGTGGTGTACATTAATCTGAAAATGAACTTAAGTAGACCAAAAATCGGATAACTGCGTCAAGATTATTTTTCTAATACAAAATTACTTTCATTTCACTGCAGCTATGTTACAGTTAAAATCCTGTTTAATCTCTGTGATGTGTAACTACTACATGTGAACATTAAACCAGATTTACCTGTCTTTAACTGTGATTCTTCAGCTTATTTCTTCAGTCCTCTGAATTTGCACATTCTCTATGCTTTTTTTTGTACATGCCATTTGATGGGCGAATTGAGGTTACAGCAGGCCTTTGTACAAGGAAGTCTTACAGACTGTAAACGAATGTCCAGGCTCAGTGAAAGATGCTAATTTTGTGTGATCAGTTGCCTGCACACTAGTGAAATGGGATTTTCAGAGTGGAAGAATTAAGTAGGATTTAATTGGGGGCTTTGTAAATAGCTAGCCAACTTAAGTGGTCTGAGTGAAAAAGAGGATTTGTTTCAGATTATACCAGTGTCAAAAGTACTCTAACCCAAGGGATGACTTCTGTTAAATGTTTATAAGGAAATTAACGACTGGGCTCATTAGCTATTGATGACAGTGATAATGTCCACAACATGAACATTTTCTTAAAATAATTGTATACATCAAAAAGTGGCTTAACACATCTGCAAACAAGGCCTCCTGTTTTGCAAATGCAGTGAAGGCGCAGGCTGAGCCCCGACTCGAGCAACTGGGGAATGGGCCCCAGTGTTGTTTTCCCATAGCTCAGATGTTGCAATAATAGCAGTTTAATGAGTGAAATACATGTTCTTAGAAAATTAAGTCATGAACCTCTTATCCTGTGTCTTCAGCTAATTCAATGACAGCAAGAATGCTATTAATAGGATTTTTGGCTAAAGTTTGGGAATTTTTACATTGTGTTTAAAAAAAGAAAAGCAGCATTTTCCAAAGAAATAGTTTAAATTTAAATTTGTTTTCTTTACCTTACTGATATTTGTAGTCTCCTGCTTACTTCAGTTTGTATAGCTCAGCTTATTTTGTATACAGTTTTTCAGTAACATTGGTTCTCAATACCCTAGTTTGTTTCTATCCACTGTTGCCAAATTGCAGTATTCTGTTACACAGAAGAGGAAGCAAGCGACAGGTACTGTTTTAAGATTTGTGACTACCTTGTAGATTTTCTACATATCAAAGCTGGTGTATCCTGAGAGAGCGGATAAATCACAACTGCTTTTCAGGGGAGAGTGAATCAACCCCCAGATGTTTCAGGTCAGGGGCAATCCCCCGTTGAGTTCAGCGGCTTGAGGATTTGGTTTTGTTTCTTTACAAACTTGCAGTGCAACAAGTTAGGACCTTCAGAAAATGAAGTCTTATTAATAAGCTGTGAAGATTTTTCCTCTAATACAGTACTCTTGACAAATGTGAAAGCCTACAGATAACATTCAAAAAAAGGCTCTGTCAGAGCATAGTAGATGCTGGTTTCATTTATTGATTATGCTATGTGTGAAACAGCAAGGAATATCTAAGTGCTCACTTCCTAATAGCTGGGATCAGTACAGTCCTAAACACATACTTATTTTTGTTTTTCAAAAATTGTAGAGTCTTTTATCATATTTTAATCATGTATCTTGTTTAAATCATGTTCTCTATGTAGCAAAAGGCAAATTAAGAGGATTTTTCTTCTAATGGCTTGGATTTTCTCTTAGTCACAAAAGCATTCCTTAAAAGGAACTTTTTGATTGCGTGATGAGAGTTGTGGTTAGGCTGCCAGATTAGGAATTAGGATACCAAATTCTGTTCCCAGCTCTGCTACTGAGGCTCTCTTGATCCCTTGACCAAGTCACCGTCTGTCAAACTTCCAGTTTTCCATTTGTAATATACCGGTGGCAACATGTACTCATCTTTATAGAAGCAGGGAGATGAAGCAGGCAAAATGCATTTATGTTTTTCACTTGATCTTTCTTATGGGGATAAGGTTTTGGGTACCAAAGGAAGCATAGGAAAAACTGGGATGATTATCAGGAAAGCCTGCCTAAGGAGGAGCTGATTGGAAAAAAACATCGCTGGTGAAAAACAAGAGGCTGCTTGTCTGGGACACTGAAATTGTAAAGGACTAGAAAATGGTTTCAAGGCAGAATAGACAAGAGATCCTGGTCTCATCCATTCCTAACTCGCATGCTGTCTGCAGAGCTCAGGGGTGGATACTGCTAATGCTGCGGGTGCGTTTTGGGGAGCTGTGGTGCAGAGGTCCCAGTCCTTGCAGATGCTGAGATTCCTTACTGTAATTTCCTAATGATGGGAGATGTTTCTTCCACATAAAAGTCAAATTCCAGCTCCTGCAGTGATAGCTACATTTTCCTCACTCTTTCACTCAGGAATAGTATTTATTTTCACTTTCTAAACCATGTAGGTTTGCTTTTAAGTAGTTGTTGCATTTTCAGTCACAAAGTGGTCATAAGGAATGCCATAGCTGTCCTGCAGGTTGTTCTGGGAGTTAATGAATAAACCACATATAGGATAAACAGGTTTATGGAAATGCAGAGCAGAACTTTACTGTTATTTGAATTTTCAATGATTTTGTAGCTGTAGAAGTCACATTTTTGTAAAACATTTGCAATTGGAAAGAAGAAGCTACAGTGCAAGCAATTCAAGTAATTGTTTTAGATGCAATGCAATTTGCTGGCTTCTCCAACAGTAAGGCTCACAGCGCTAAATAGCATGCTTCCAAAACAGTATTGAAAGCGTTTTGCTCTCCAGTCCCACAACATGTGATCTGAAAACACAGGCTAAATATATTCCTCCTATAAAACTTCTTGCTCTCTTGCATTAGAAAATCCATCCTTCACTCTTATTTCTGTGTAAGAGAAAACTTGCATGCTGTGCCTACCAAGACAGCCTGCTTTCCCAAATGCCCAAAGCGGGCATGCACACACCAGTCCTCAGAGCACATCTGGGCTGAGCTGGGGATCCGGGGCTCCGCAGCACACTGGGGCTTGGCTGCGGGCAGCTGCCGGCCAAGTGCCAGAGTCACGCGGTCCAGAGCCGGTCTCTCTATCACCATGCCTTGGCCATGCCGCCTTGACAAAAACTTTTCCTCTTGACGGCCTGGGGAAAAAAAAAAAAAATCAAAAAACAGCAGGGGCTCGGCTGTGGCGTAGACCCTGTGTGATCACAACATGGAGGGGAGTGAGGGGGGAAGGAGGCACGTGGATTTTCTAAGTTGGCATCCGTCCTCGGCAAAACATCTGCCGGAAAAGAGCTGTGTCACCCACAGAGCACTGGGAAAGAGCAGTGCAAACCCTTCTGAGTGCTGCGCCCAGGCGCAAACACAAAGCTGAAGTCATAAGAAAGATGCTGGAGAGCGGTGGGCACAGCTGCCGGACGCAATAAGTATTGCAACGCAATGTTTCCCCCCCCTGTTTTGCCCCTCTTAAAGGTCTGCGAAGGGAGGCAAGGCCACTTGGAATCAGTGCTGGCTGCGCTGATACAGTCGAGGACCTGTAGGAATAGCCGTAAAAAGCAACTCCCCTCACGCCCAGGTGAAGACAGTGCCTGTGGGCTGTGGTACACCAGCTGTCCCCCACCGTGCTCAGAGGGACACAGGCAGGGAAAGCAGAGTGCTTTTCTGGCAGTTTATTTTGAAGCAGGAGACACGGTGGTGGCTGGAACGAATTAGTCCCCATTTGTCATTTTTTGGCCTGTAGGGAAGAGAGCTGGCGCCCAGGACTTTGGCACACAGAGACAGGAGCAGCCCCTCCGCAAGAGCCATGGGCATGCAGCCCTCCCCACGCGATGTGAGACGGCAATGCTGAGCAGGACACGGGGCAGGGCAGCTCGGGCTTTTCTTCCTTTGATGGGCATAGAACACACTTTGACATGGGTTGGGTTTTATTTTCTTTCTTTCTTTTTTTTTCTTCTGTTTTAGCCATGGGTTTGCTTGCTCTTCCCCCCCTCCCCCCAAGGATAATGTGTGTGTCAACTGAGAGGATACACTTGTTTTTGGTAAAAGAAGCACTTCGACAATTTTCACATGTATAATGGCTTCTTCTGAGCCATGTGTCATGTAAATAAATATTCCAATGATTTTAACATGCACGTTGTACTCCATAGATCAATGGTTCCTTTGAAGCTGTTACGGTTTATCCTGTAAGTTCCTATTCAGATATTTGTTAATATGTATGATTTATTGAACAGGCTATCTCTTCATTCAGAGATGAAGGTGTCTATATCTGTAGCAGTTTAACATTTATATGTTATTCAGAATATTTCAAAATTAATATTCCTCAGCCTTTTCAGCAGGTTGGAAAGATCCCTATGAAAATTTGGAAATGGGGAAGAATAGTTCAAATGAATGTGACTGTAACATACATCCATTTCAGGTCAGGTTTTTAGGACTCCTTCCTCTGCTCTCCTCTACCTTCTCCACCAGCTCTGGAAACACACTGGGCCAGAAACGTATGTGTGTGGGCTGCAGTGCACATAAGGAATCCTCCCCAGAGACTGGGGGATCCCTGCAGGATCATCACAGCACTGGGCAAGCAATGGTGCAAAAAACATGTTGTACCTTCTCTGGTTTTAATAATGAAGCAGTGGTCTGTGTGTGGGATAGGCTCACGGGATAAGTAGAAGCTAATACAAAAGCACTGTTTTGTGAGCTGCCCCAGGGTTTCAAGTAACAGCAGGGTTTTTTAGGAGTTTGGGGTTTCTTTTGGGGGCTGCAGCTCTGGGGGCTCCATGCCAAGCAGTGAGCACAGCCAGGAGCAGGTGTGAAGGTGCGGGGCACACAGAAGTGAAGGCATGCACACAGGTGACTTCATGTCTCTGCAGCCATTAGCCAGTGAAAATCCTTTTCTGTTTCCAGAGGATTGGAGAGCAGGCAGAAGTTCTATCCCTACCTCAGTAGAAAGTTGCGAGAGGAATACGGTGAGCTCCCAGGCCCTTGCAGGAGTAGCCCACAAGATAAGAGGGCCTGCGACCTCCGTGCAGGCTACTGAAGGAGGAGAACCTGGGCTGTAAAAGATAAAGTTCCTATTAAAATGCAGACATCTGCAATGATAGAGGTGGAAACAAAAAATTGCTATCAAAGTAATTTGCTTGTAGTATGAAGGTTTTTGTCTCACCTTGCTTAAACAGTCCCACTCCTGTCTTTAGTTTATTTGTGTTAATATCCCACAAAGGCTTCATAATTTGCTATTGATGAACAAAAAAAAAAAAAAGGCAAATGTTGCTATCCATGCAATTAATTCTCTTTCTAAGTGCTTAAAACTCAGCATGTCCCTTCAGTTCAAAAGGTGCTAGATCTTCAAAACCAGCAAGCTGCTCACACAGTCAGCTAGGAAACCCCAAGTTGGTTTGGAGCACATAAAAACATTCAGTGCTGATAAAAACTCACACTGTGTTTTGCATCTTCATAATTTGGGATTCCATTTATTTGACATATGCAATAAATAAAACAATAAATAAAATATGCTCCCTGCCTCAAGGACATTTCTCTACATAAGCTGCAGCCCCATATACAAACTCTTTCCAAACCAGCTGGAGCTATGCGTCTACCACACTTCTTACTCTGAATGCAGAGATGCCTTCTTGCAACTGACTACAGACAATGCTGTTAAAACCATAATGGAAGCAGCTATGGATAAGGCTTCTAAGAAGAATATAAAGCAATAGAAATAGAGTACTGCTTTAACTGGAATACAACCAAATTGTTCCCATTAGCCCTTTTTGGTGAAAAAGTGCTTCTACCTAAAGCATTGGAAACTCCAGTGATCCAGCTCTTGATCAAATTCCCACTGAAGTCTTTCCATCACCTTCAGCAGATGTCAAATGGCAAATTCACATAAATGAATAGGTACATTTAGGGCTCTGTAGTGCTCTGCTCTGCACGGACAAAATCCTGTTATGGCCTCAGTTGTGAGCTAGGTTTTACCATTTTTTTACCAACATACTCCAGACCTACACTGTTGTCACTGGCATTAGAAGTTGGGTGCAGCCTTTGACCAAGCAGAACAGCACCAGGGCTTGCAGCTTTTAACTTTCCCCTATTCTAAAACCATGACAACTCTTGATGGGAAGAGTCATGTGTGACTCAATAGCAGCAGCATCTATGGCAGGGCTAAACGGTGAAGGAAATAAATCATGAGGTCAAACCCATCCCCAGCTTGGCTTTGGACAAGGTCACCTGTTCATCTCAGTGGGTTTGGGATTAGGGCCTAGTGTAAACCTGCAGAAAGTTATAAAATCCTCTTTCTTACGGCAAGATGGGTTTTGAGCTGAGTTTTGTGCTTGGCCATCGGTTTAGTGGGAATGGCAGGGTTGGATGCTCAATGCCATCAATTGCTGGGGGTGTTTGCATTGTGTTTGGCTTGAATGCGAAATCTGAACAGGAGTATCAGTCTGTGTTTGCTTGGATTCATTGACATATTAAAACAAATGCTTGTGTCTCTGTTGCAGGGCAAGGTCTTCTTTATTTTTCAGGGGCAATAGCCATATTGAAACAAACTGTATTTTGTTTTCTTTCAGACAGGTGTGATGGCACACCTGCAGAGCTCAGGCTTGAACAGCAACTCATAACCTTTTGTGGGTAAGGTGGGGGGCAAATCCTGCTTAACAAGGATGTCAAACTGATTTTTGTTCCCTTATTCCAACCAAGTATCTGTGGCAACAAACTGGAGACAGGTAAACAATCGGCTTCTGCTAACGCAAGCTTTCAATTTACAGTTCACCAGGAGCTCTTACTATATGAAAGGAAAGGGTGGATGTGGTGTCAACACAAGGTAATACTAATATTATTTGAACAGGTGTGTGGGGTGTTGCTAAAGTGAGAGAACGGGCAAGAGGTAGGGAGCAGTTAGTACAGGGCTGTGCATGTAATAACCAGAGCTCACCCGCGTTTATTATCATAACAATCATGTGCGGTGATAGGTTTCACAATGAGCTGGTCTGATTTACTCAGTGCATTAAGCCAGTTTTGTTGTTTCTTGCTTTCTAACTCCCTGCTAGAAAAGAGCCTGAGAAAGCATGCATGCTAAAAATTCGGTGAGCAGACCCACTGTGTGCGCAGCTACAGATAGATGACCCACCCAGCCACAATTATCCACCAGCTGCTGCTCCTCCACAGACAATTTTGCTGCTGATTTACATTGGTGGAAGAGAGAAAGCAGATTAAGTATCTCAGGACTGCATTACAAGGGATGGCAGGTTTGCGGTGTGCGTTAAGGCACCTTGGAATAGGGAGAGTCGAGTACCTCAGCAGTTTTGTCTATACATCTTTTCTCTGTAATGCAGTTAATTTTAATAATGTATTTCCAGTCTTGATGTGTGTTATGCTGATATGTATCTATGATTCGAATGTATATTAATCTATGTGTGTATAGAGTTAGGTGGATATCCTTTCAGCAAGAAAACTGTCTGTCACAACAGAATGGAAACAGTAAAAATAATCTTTAGGATTTTACTTTTTAAGGGCCAACTGGAATCACATTGGAAAGGATTAATGCAATAGGTAACACACCTTGCTGTAATTTGTATGTTTCCATTGTGGGAAACTGGGAGACAAAGGAAAAAATCATACCCTGATATGCTCTCAGAGTAGAGATATATGCTGTGATTCACTGAAGACAGCTATGGAGGTTACAAAACAGAAATTAAGAGATGATACAAGAAGGTGTTCTAGACGATTAGACAACTCATTGGTCCATTTACAATGCTGCTTGTAGCTTTATATCAAATATGATGAAAGAATGGCAAATTGTAAACAAGGATATTTTGCGCTCTCTCCTGTCCTTAAGCCCTATTTTCTTTATTGAGATCTTAATGTGTATCCTGAGTATTTTAATAAGAAATTATTGCATGTCACTCATTTGTGCAAACAGTAGTGGTATTATTACAGGGGTTGAATTAATCTTCCAGGCGTTCATTTGTGTTACTCAGATCAGGCAGGGTTTATTTGCAAAGGGCTGACCCTGCTTCCTGGCAGGTTTGCTTGGAGATGTCGTGCCAGATTCCTTCCACCTGATGCAAAAGGGTTCAGCTGGCACATCTTGGGAACTAAGGGGACAGCCACATTGCAGGGGCTGCCACCCAAGAGAAAGCAGGGTGAGCGGCGTGGGGACAGTGGCACCAAGTCCTGGTTTCAACAGGCTCCTTCAAGGATTCTTTAGTGGGCCTTTAAGGTGGGTAGGAAGCAAGTGTTCTTAAGCTTGGGTCTGCATCCTTCTGGTAATGCAGATTTAGCCTGAGATTTCAGAAGAAACCTTTCTTTCAAGCAGCTTGCTCCCTCTTATGCATAATTGCTACATTTCCCTGTGTACAGATTTCATTAAGTAAAATGCTTAATAGGAGGGTGACTGTCATCTTAGGACAAATATTTTAGAAATACCTTGTTAGTCACATCAGGTGTGCCTCTTTGATACTGCAACATCTGTTATTTGTTAGATGCAAAGAGAGAAGGGAAATGGGTATTTGTCCTGTCCAGGGCTCTTCAGCATTTTCAGGCAACCTGCCAGAGACAGTGCTGACAGTACAGTTATTTCAGGACGGTAGCATTCCACCAAATGTTGAGTAGGGGGTAAACTAAAAAGTGTTTTATTACCCTTGGATCCCCTCTGAGTTTTGTAAAATCCATTGCGTACCTTAAATATATCTTGTTTCTTAGAATTTCCTTGCAAAAGTCAATAGTATGTTGCTGTTCAAGCAGAGCAAACATTGGATGGACTCTTCACAAACAGAAGGTAAGTCATGGTCAGCTGAAAGGAGCATACTCTTGATCACAAGGATCCAGGCTTCTGGATTAAAACGATCATTTTGATATTTCTCTGTCGGCTTGATTATTTCACACTAGAAGACACATATTTTGGGGTTACATCACAAATTCTTACTCTTCAGTTTGGACAGGCTTTGCCAGTTTTTAAGCAGATACCTAAGTAATGAAAAATAACAGCCTAGTATCATTTTAGGCATAGTTTGAGGAATTTCCTTGAATCAGGACTTTAATGAGAGAGCAATGGATTCTTCATTTGCCTCAGACACAGTTTAACACTTCATTCATGTATGGTATTTATCTCCCATGCATCAGTCTATTATGAGTTGGCTATCACAGTGCAAAATTTGGTGGCAAAATCATTGTGGTGTGCTGCAGAGACAGTGTTACAGCTGCACAACAGACTATGTAAAAAATACCTTGAACATAGATGGGATGTATCAATTAATATCATCAATCAGTTAAGAGGGTTTTTTTTGGTTTGGTTTGGTGTTTTTTTGTAAATATAAAGTGCGAGGAACATAGCATTTCTTCCATTAGATGTAATTTTTCAGAACATGATGTGTGTATTTTGTGTCTGGTGATTTTCACTTGCTGGCATTCTGCTACACACATGGGAGTCGTCCCCTTCCTTTGAAGCAGCCTAAGTAAAATGCTGCCCTCTTTTGAATTTGAGGACGCGGTGCACCTCCTGGCAGAGGGCTGCCCAGGGAGTGGGAGGCATCGCGTCCCGAAAGATGCTAGTGACTCCTGCGGGGCTGATGAATGACAAGAAAGGCAGCACCATATTTTATATTATTGTTCCGAATAGAATTGTTCCGAAGAACTCAAATTCTCTAAAATATATTTTTCTTCCTCTCTATTTTGAAAAATAGGTAAACAATCAAAGATGCCATACTATGTTATAGAAGTATCTCAGCCAGGGAAATTTCATTGTCTCCAGAGCCTGAATAGCGAGGGGACCAAGTCCTGAAATTCTCTGGAGTCTTCACTCAAATTTGCAATAATTTCCGTGACTGAGTTGTGAGTTTTGCTGAATGCCCATCTAAGTTTTACAGTCGGAGCAAAACTGTGTCTGAAAGACCTCTGAAGGAAAGAGGATGCCACTGGCTGCTGCTGGTCCTCTGCACCCAGAAATAAACACTTGGGGTTACTCTAATGTATAATAACCCCCAAAGTTGGCCCACTGGTATGGGACCACTGATGTGGCTGTAGAAACTAACATTTCTCTCCCTTGAGCGGCCTGGTCGGGAGATGTGTCTCCAGATGGAGGGAGGAGGATGTCACCCCAGCCATTTCTCCTACTCACTGGCAAGCTGTTGCAGGGATAGGGCACAGTCTCAAGCATCTTACTCCAAGGAGGCGATATAAAGGAGATCTTGTGGGAAAAGCTGTGCTAGAGTAGCTACTGCCTCCATTTCTTCAACAGGGGCATTGAAAAATAAAAAAGCTCTCCCTTTCTCTCTCACACACACACCCACCCCCCATTTAACGTATCTTTTGCCAGAGGCAAGGGCTGAAAAGGGCCACTGCATCATGTATCAAGACGGACTGCCTATAAGGAGTCATACAGAAAACTAGCATCCCTAGGAGAGAGGGTGCACATTTTTTGGTCTGTGGTATCCCAGAAGATGCCAGTGCACACAGGAGAACCAGGTCATCTGGATATCAGAAGCTTCATGGGAGGAATGTGAAAGGGGGCATGCATTGTGGAAGAAAGGCAAAAAAACATGCATGCATACATAAACCTATGGTCTTTTTATTCCCTGTTATTATTTATCAGGCTTCTTCTGAACATACAGCTCCCCACCAAGCCCTCTTCTGAGTTCTCAGAAGCTGAAAGACAGGTAGACAGCAAGGAGCAATAATGACAGCAAAATGATCAGGCTAACAATAGCTGTGCATCTTGTAAGTGACATGATTTGTTCAAAAGGGCAAGCTACTTAATTTTTTTTTTCTGCATCTACGTTTTTTTCTGACACAGAAAATAGGGTGATTAATCCCAAATATCTTCTGAAACAGGATAAACAGAAAGGGACTGGGCATGTATATGTCACTGGTAGTGTATACTATATCATATATATTAAATAGGAGACAATGTAATAAAAATAAATGATACAGTATCATGTCAGTTGCAACTGAGAAAGTAGCAAAATGCTGCTACATTTTTTCATACATAGCTGATTGTGTGGTGGCTGGAAAGATCCCTAAAGCATATAAAGCTCTTATCTTTATACATTTCCCTAAAGAATAATAGATCAGTCAGTGCTCTGATGCTGTTTCAATAATGTACAATTTACAACTCATTTGGTTACCAAGCACTCACAATATAATTAATTTCACTGACCCTTTTTACACATTTGCTTGGTTTACAACAGTACGGGGGGTGTGGGGTGGGGTGGGGGAGGAAACTGTGTCCCCTCACTGTCACAGCAAAGTGCCTGGATGGCATGTCACCTGGCCAGTCTACAGGCAGGCCCGCCATGACAGGGCTTGATTTCTGCTTTCCTCTGCTCCCAGCTCCTGTTTTCCTATTCCTGTACAGGGACATCTCCATGGGGGATGTTGCCCCAGGGACGAGCCCAGCTCAGCCTGCAGCGCTCTGGTAGCATTGTGCCGGAACTACCCCATCCCTCCAGGATGCAACAGGCGTGTGGCCCACCCCACCGGCTCTGAGACCTGCAGTAAGCGCTGGAGCATAAGCTAAGGTGAGCCAAGGGGAAGTCTCAAGGGCAAAAGGCAGGTGACGAGCGTTCAGTGCCTCTCTCTCACCCATGCCTCCCTTCACCCACATGTCCAAGGACAGAGGACTCTGGCAGAAACACATGTATTGCTTTGGTTGGGAGTGACTGCCCATCTGAGACTGTCAGCACACAAGCCCAAGCCTAATAGTTTTACAAAATCAAAACATGAAAACTGGAGGGAAAGACTCCAGAAGCCAGCAGAATACACATTGTTGGGGGGGTTATCTCCACAATCCAGTTATTTTTCCCTTTATGGGGGATCTGTACAGTTGCCTGAGAGACTTAAATAATGGACTCTCTGCAATGAATGGAGCTGCAGTTCTGTGATGTCTTGCACATCAAAACGATTTTTTTTCAAATCTACATTTACCTCCTTGATAAAGAAAACACTGCAAGGAATTCAGCAACTTCAGAGAACCTGCAGGTCTGTGCATCCGCCCAGAGCTTGCTTTAACAGCAGTGTATGAATTGCTATTCAAGTGCTGGTTTGTCTCCATTATCAAATAAACAGAGGTTTCCTTTTCTGAATTTCCCCAACATTCTTTTCCTTTTTGAAGCCCACAATTCCTATACATGTACAGTGTATATATATACAAACATGGATACTTATGAATATGTGCACAAATATATATATAACCATATATGCCTGAGGATTGACATCCCAGTTTGTGAAGGTTCAGCACACAATCCTACATATAAATATACAAGTAGTCACATTGAAGTGCAGCTTAAAGCTAGGCTTACTACCTTTCTACAATATGAGATGCAGTTTCTTTTTTTTTTCTCCTAGATGTTTAAAAGCTGTGAAAGGGACCATTTTCTTTGGGGACTAAGGAACATTGTAAGTGAGAGCAGTAAATGTTTGATTAAAGCCTGTGGGGACCTGTGTGATTTTCACAAGGCATTAACTCTTGCTCTGCCTCTGCAGCTGGCTATTCAATTTTCTAGTATTCAGCCTATTGATTGGGTTTCCTGATCTCTTACTTGAACAAAGATGTTGTAAGGCAGAGGCCATGAAACACTGCTTTCATATCTTGTTTCCATATAGGATTTGGCAGCCAATTTGCCAACATATTGTAGACCTGCAGTTCTTATTTTTTATATCCATAGAAACTTGACTCTTCTGTGAATCAGAGCATATCTATAAACATGAGTAACCAAAAAATACAATTAAGGATATCATGTGTGTATTTGTAAAAGAAACAGTAACAAATGTTGTTATTGTTATCCATTATTCTTATTCATGACATAATCATAAAAGCTTGAGTAGTTAATGTACCACAAGGCTCACTTCACAACAGGGCTCAAAATCTCTCGCCAACAGTCAGATTTGCAGGGGGTTTAAAGCAATGCCTGAGTTCCTTGCGAAGGCTGATGGAGGCCCAGCCCCTCAGGAGAGTGCTGGCTTCTCTTCTGCCTGAGAGAAAGCACCCAGGAAAACCTGATGCAAGCTCTGTGGGAAGTAGCAAACCTGAAAAGTTTTACTTTTAACCATTGCATATCAAAGGATCAAAATCTAGCCTTCAATCCAGGTGAATTTTGCCTACGGTCAAGGAGTAAATGAATGTTTGTGTAATTATCTAATACCTGCTTTTTTACCTGTCTTATTTCTCTCCTATAAAATATTCCTCTTAGCATCACTTGTCTTTTCAGTCCAAAAATATTTTGGTTTGATTTACTGTTGCTCAGGAAATTAACACAATTATGTTGATTAAATTCTCACAGGCACCAACCTGATTGCAAGATAAAACTCTCTGCTTTGAATTTCCAGATCTGTAGCTATAAAAAAAAAAAAAAAAAAAAAAAAAAAAAAGGGCAAAGCATTGCTAGGAAGTATTATTTGCTTTATTTCAGCATTTTTTTCAGTACTGAAATCCAACAGAAATTTCTCAAATGTGGAAGTAAAGTTGGTAATATTTAAACCCATGATGGTTTAACATCATTGTAGAAATGATAGCATTTATCAGAAATACGTACAAACACATTTTAAAATCTGTTCACCTATTATTCTTTTCTCTGAAAAAAAAAAAAAATTATCTGACAATCAAATCCAAACAATGGCTCTCTTCCTTATATGATAAATGGTGGAAGAAAGAATCTCTTTTTGTTTCTTAGTCCACATTGAATATGAGGGGTAAATGAGACAGTCACTGCAGTGAAAAAAGAAGTCAGGGGTCCAGACTGGTGTCCATGTCATTCCTATTTTGTCCTGCTAGACAACTTCTTGTGGATTCACTCCTTGTGAATCAACAGTGGCAGGTTAAATGTGCTCTGACATGGAGGCCAGCTGGCAGAAGATGTCCCACATCCATTCTCCTAATCCCCCTTCCCTCCCAAAATGCCTGTTGGGAATGTCCCCAGCCAGAGTTAACACCTGAGCTGTATCCAGTCATGGTTGGGGAGAGTCATACTTGACCCAAACCAAAACCATGCCAGGGACGACTCTAAAAATTTAACAATCTGAAAAATTGAGCTCCAGCACCTGGGGACATTCCCTGGCGCTGTTTCCTTGACTATCAGCATGTGGCCACACAGAGCAAACCAATTTGGTAATACACCAACATGATGACAATTTCAGTGCAGGGTTGCATGTTGAAATGCACAGCAGTAGGCACTTTCAACATGCTGGCCAAAACATTACATTGAGGTTTTGCAAATAACTGTTACGTGTTGAGATCATTTTTAAAAGAGAGCCTAAAATTTGAGAGAAGGAAGTCAGATCCCTGAGTTGAAGAGAAGTCAAGATAATACTTAATGGCTTATTCATGAAAAGCTACCACTTGACTTTCCACAAGGAACTTGCCAATGTAAGGCTTCATGGAAGGAATGCAAACCAACCAGGCAAAGCTCAAATAAAAAAGTGTGTTTCCAGTCAAGGACAAAATAATCTTGTCATCTTGAGATGTGACAGGCATATGGGTTTGATTTTACCAGCATCACTACCTGGTGCTTTCTGTGATCAAGATGCCCACAGCTGTAATCTAATGTGATCTGGAGCTTATTCACTGATCACAGCTGTGTAATTTCAGGTAACATGCTTCCCTTGTTTAGTTTTGTTTAACACTGTTAAATATATAGTCAGACCATCTGCACAGTATTTTTTTAAATTGGAAATTACAACCATAACTTCCTTTTTATATATCAATAAACTAAATAGCAAAATTTCAAAGGGATCTTTCTCTACCAAGCACTGAAGCAGTATGTTTGTCCCACGCCACACTATTGCCTAATTGCACACTAATTGGACAAACGTGATTAAATATTTCAAGATCTTTACTAATTGCCTCTATTTTAGCTTTAAAATTTGCTTGCCACCAACAAATTTAATGACACTGGTGTCTAGTCATCAGCAAAAAGCCCAAGAGTTGCTCTTTAAAACGTACCTAGTCAGAATATTTACTGATTGTGCATTGTTGTTTCCAATGTAGCATAATTAGAAATCCAATCAGCTCTCTAAGTCTAATTATACTTGATTTGTAGATTCAGACTATGATACATAATGAAGCTAAGCAGCTAACAGTAAACGTGCTTGAAATATAACAATAAGAAATATTTTTAATGCATGCCTTGTTATCATTTTAGAAACTCTAAGTAATATATGAGATAAAACACAAAGGGAAATACAGAGATTTATGACTCAATAGATTTTTTAAAAAGCCTATGTTTTATTCTGCAGCAATATAACTGGTGTATGTTTAGCGTTTAAAAATATATCCTTTGTTTGTTTACTTATTTGTTTGGACAAAATAGCAGCATATATTTTGTGGCTACTTGATTGCATGTATCTTACAACAGTTATTTTTGTCCAGTATTTTAAATGGCATTATGCATCAGAAGCTGGAAGCTGTGTTAGAGATGGTTACTAAGGTAGCAGTTCCCTTTGGCTGAGTCCCTACATCTTCAATGCACCTTTAATTTACTCCTTTCTGTGAGAAATACCCTTTAGGGGCCAGGGTCCAGATATTTCTTTTTATTCCATGCTGTGCAGGGAAATGCATCTGCTCTGCTATTATTTTTTACCTCAGTCCTACAGTCTGAACATTACAGTTGCATCCTTACACCTGTGTTGTAGGATCAAACTAGTAGTGTGCCACTTTTTGTAGGCAAAGCATTGCCTACAATCTCCTTTTATTAGTATTTTTGTGTAGTAGAAAACATCTTGATCATGCTTAAGTAATAAGCAGCACAAACATTTTCTAAAGAAGGGGCAAACCTGGGAGTAAGCAAAGGAGGAGGAAGGAACTCCATCAGTGAATCACCTTAAGTGCCATGGTGGCTTCTTTGTGTTTCCAAGAGACGAATCAATAAGCAGCCACACTTTTCCAGTTACTAAACCATAGAGTTACCCAGGGGCTTTTCAGAAATCAGCCTGTTTCATTGCTGCCTCTCTAGCTTGGTGTCTTTTTACATCATCCTCTGCAGACTTCTTGAGGACAACTTGTTGCTCTTAAAGGGTTCACTAAAGGAGACAGAGCCTGCTGTCTGGGAACTTCAGCTTGCTGTAGAATACATCCTTTCTCCACTCAAAAAAATTTTAGGAGTCTACAAGGTTAGAAACAGTTAAAAAACACCTAGGTTATCTCATATGGAAAAAAAACCCAAACAACCCCACCACACCTCTAAACCTGTGACAAAAAGCATTATGATCTCCACATGAGGTGAGGAGGAGCAAGGTAGGTAGCAATCATTTTCAACAGCATTGGGGCAGGATCTTCTGGAGGCTGCAGCAGAAACAAAATCAGGCCCTCACCCTTTCCTTTTAAGAGGGGGCTCCTAAGGGCTTTATACAGCACAGCATTTTTTTTTTTCTTGCCTTTTTTATTGTACATCTCTTCTTAAATCAAAACCCAGTCTTTTGCTGCAAAGAGAAAGTATAGCAAACTGTTGAATCTGTGTGGGTCCTCCAGAAGACAAATGTTGGGAGCTCACCCCACTAATTGCTGCAGCTCCATCAGAAGACAATTAATAAAGCAATTCATGAATAAAAGCTGTTCCCCAAGTTGTGGCAATGCCACTGAGAATACGAAGGATGGGAAGAGGGAGGAAGGGAAGGCAGGAGGGCAAAAATGAGGAAGTAAACAGTGAGGCTAATGTTAACTTCTGCTCAGTAAGAAATGCAGTGCATTGAGTCAGCAGCCACAGAGGGAAAAAAAAAGTTCTTGGTGAAGCCATATGGCTTAGCTATGGGCAATGCAATCATGCTACCACATGGTATCATGGTTAAATGTTTAGGATGCCAGCCCTGTGGGGTAAGACACCATGGGACAGACCTGATCACTGGGAGCACAGATAGGGAGCCACAAGCCGTCCAAAGGGACCTCCTGGCCTCTCCCATGACCCCCAGCTGTGCTCCCGATGGCCAAACTGCCCAACCACACTATGCTGATGGTCTGACACTGTTTTTGAGGTGTTTGTCAGGAAATACATTGATTGGCTCTGCCTGGCAGTGGTGTGACCTGTCAGATACAGCATGAAAGGAGGCATTGGGTGTCCACCTTTCATGTGGGCTTCCTCCCCAGCCTTGCCAGCACTGGGGTGTGGCCTCTGTGCTTCCTGCCCAAAAGACGATACTCGCCAGCTTCCCAGGGTGCTTGAGCTCTCTAGATGTAGAGCACTGAACAGCAGCTGCCTATTATTTTCAAGCTTCCAACATGATAGTTTGTACCACATAAAATGAGTTTGGGGTTTTGTTTTTTTTTTAAAAAAACACTGTTTTTAAAACTTTTTTAACTTTGCCACTGTGACAAAGTTCTTTAAAGAACAAAAACTGCTAAGTGGACTTGTTATTAAGAACTTGGCTCTGCTTTAACAGAAATGTTTGGAATATTTTTCTATGTTATTCTACTTAATTTATTGAGTCCAGGGTTTGGGCTCTCCCTCCCCTCTCTTTGCTTCTCTGCCCTTAAAATTGGCAGCAGCAATGAAGAAGTTTTTAAATCACAGTGAAAGAAAATATTTCAGACACATCCCCCACACTAGCCACTGTTCAATATTTTATGTTTCTTTACTTTTTTTCTTTTTTAATCTGTGTGCCATCAGCCTTGAAAATTTCCTTTGCCTTCAATTCTTTTATCTTTGATGGTATTCAGATTACAGGCTCTGCCTTGGCCCTTCATGCCACACAGTATTCTATTTATATTATTAAAATGCAACAGTTGTTTTTTCATTTTACTCTGTTTACAGAGTATTGCTTTTATTGATTAATGTCTCAGACTCAAATAAATGCTAATGACACAGGGAAAAAATGTAAAAAAACACAGTACACTGATCTCTGGTGCTTGGCATTGGAAGTAGCTCAATAATTTAACTCTAATTTAAGCTCCAAATTGGAAGCAGCTCCAACTCACTAATGTGGTGACTGAAAAGCTGGACCTTTTCGACCAAGATGCACAACACATTCCTGTTTATGCTCACATCATAGGGCACATGAGTCCCAGAGAAGAAAGACTAGAAAAATTGCATATTTAGCTTAATTTTCCTAGAACTATGATTTTCAGACTCATTTACATTTATCTGCTTTCTGCCAAAATGGTGGCTGCCACATACTCCCTCCTTAGGACAAGCCTGACATACATGTGTGTGTGTTCTGGCAGCCGTGACAATAAATAGCAAGCTGTCTTGGAAAAACAAATCAAACCCAGAAATACAAACCTAAAGAAACTGAAAATCACACCAGCAAGTGACTGGACTCTGCCATGTTGCTTCTGCAATGCCAACTGCCAGGTGTGTAAAAAAAGTACCGCAGGTTAAGGGTCTTTTAGCATCGAGAGCAGGACTGAATTTTGTTGCATCGAAGAGGAGGAAAGGTTCCCTTTGCTGTCCTGTGTTTTTGGCTGCTGTTTCTGTGAGGAGCTCTACAACATCCCCTTTGCCCCTTCCTGAGCAACACCGCCATCAGTAAGACTATATTTGTCACCCAAGCAAATCTCAGTCAAAGGAAGTACAAACGTGAAGAAGAGCTGCCCCTGCCAAATGCCAGCTGAGGAAACAGCAAGCACTACAACCTTCATCTCACAAAGATGCGTTTCCGCACACACCTGTTATTTTCCTCGCAAGCAGCCCAAAAGAAGCTGGTAAGACCAACTGTGTACAAAGTTCTGATGTGTCTGTCTCTACAGGTTCAGGACCCATGTGACTGAGGCCCCAATTGTGGTAAGCTCTCAGATGTATTTTAAAGCTCTTTTCTTCGCCTCAGTATGTGCTTACACGAGGTGCTTAACTGGGAAAAAATGCTTGAATTATGTTCACTTCAGTGGGATATAAGCAAGAGTTTCAACTCCAATATGGGTGTACATCCTAACTTAAACAGTGGTGCTTTCCTGAAGCAGGATGTAAACTTTGACCAGCATAAACAGTGTAATACATTTAATCATCAAAAATCCTTCTCGGTGGTGCACTGGGATTGTGAACAGTTTTTTTCCGCTTGAAAACTTTATATGTAGTCTATATATCCTGTAGAAACAAAGCTAAGATGACTTTAAAAAGTGTTCAGAAACTGGAGAAAGTTAATTGATGCTTTTATCTTCAAACCAGAAAACTTTCTTTTTTAAACAGCTATTTTATACTTTGCACATTATGCTTTTTTTCCTCCCTTCTCCTCATATTAATAAGGTCTGTCCCTCTTTAACATGCAATGAGAGCCTAATGAGCCATGCAGACTTCTGTAATTTCCTCACTGTTGAAAATGCCTGACACTAATCTATGCCATTTATACTAATAAGAGGTGCATCAGCTGATATTTGGTGCAATGAAAATATTCAAAATATACTTTATTGTATTGCAGGTAGCAATTTCTCACAAAGCTTACTCTGCTGTGGAAATAGATGCCCTGCAAGTATCACGGAGCTGTATGTGTGGTACAGTACACACAGTGGGGAAAAAAAATATTCCCAATGATATATTACCTTTGTATTTTATGTAAACATGTCAAAGAGATACTGCAGGAAAATCCTATCTGCCATTTTTTTCTGCACACTATGTTTACAGTCTACATTAACAATGAAGTGCTGACCTAAAATATGATGTCACATTTTATAATAAGTGGACATTAATTAATGCTAATTTGCAGGAGAACCCATCAGGAGTTTATGCTTTACATATGTATGTATACCCCAACAATTCAGCATGATTAATGATGTTCCAGTGAATAGCCAGGACTTACATGTGGAAAAACAGGGAGAAGGGGATACACATTCTTTAGAATTATTTTTCCCCTGTTCTTAATTGTGAGCTTTACATGTGCATTTCTTCACTATCTCATCGATAGCACTTAACTCTGATAGGGCTCCACTAATTCCAATTGCAGACGTGCTGGTGTAGCTATGATAGATGAAGTGAGGCAAGGTTTGTTGGGACCAGTGATATCTCTCATTTAGAGCAGCAGATGCAGCTGGAAAAAGCGGACAAGCTTTTAGGCACACAATCTTTTTCTCAGGTTTTAAGCAAAGGCTACGAATAGCTTTACATGTCAGGCCTGAAGAAAGGCTCTGTGCCTGAAACTTTTTCAAGTTACATCAATCATTCTAACAAACCTCATTCCCTTTCCTTTTAAATCTCTATACACGTATTTTAGAAGAGCAGAAAGTATTATCATCTGTGCTTCAAAGATGCTGAAAAAGTGAAACTGCGATGGACTGGACTGAAACCCAGATGTGCTGGCTGCCTGGGTGAGAGAAGCCCAGCTTCCTTCCTCTGCCTGCTCTGCTGCCTGCTACATGAAGACAAAAACATCCAAGAGAGGGGACTGCAATGATTCACATTTCTGAAGATGTGCCCCAGGCACAGACTTACCCTGTGGTTTTGGAAATATAAATTCATTCCTCCATTTTAATAGGAAATACAAGTGCACACTGTATCCTATTAAAAAATATAAAATAAATTATAAATAAATGTGATGCGCACAAGTGTCCAATTTAAACGTCCTCCTATATGCTACGTGGTGGGAAATAGAGCTGGTGACTCCTTAGAGGCTTCAAACTCACTCTTTTTGAGAAAGGAGGAATAAGGGAGAGAAATAGCAGGCCTGGGAGAATGGATATTGCACAGAAATCCCCAAACCATCAAGCCCCGGCATGTGGAGAGGTGGTGTGTGGCCAGTGGCCCTCTGCAGCATATGGATCGGGTGATATAGCTGCGGGAGTATCATAATGTGGTCTTCAGCTGGGTTTAGAAACTAGATAAGAGATTTTGTCATCTGAGCAGGATGTGACCTGTTAATGATACTGATGTCAAGGTGTGCCACTCATTTTAGCATGCCCTATCTAGACGTCACCTCTCCCAGGCACATTGTTGTCCTCCAAGTTTCTGTGTTTGCCAGCCTGTCTCTCTCTGTCAAGAGAAGTGTTGAGAGGCATCCCAACACAAGTGGCAAGGACAGTTCAAAAGGCACATCTGCTGCACTGAGCTGCAAGGAGGCTTTTGAAGCTCACTGTCTGGGAGGTGAGAAGGCTTGGTGAGGTCTCTTATGACTGTGACAAAAGTGAAGAAAAATTGTCATTAAGACCCCTGGCATCTCCAGGTCAGTTTTCTTTTCCAGCAGCAACTGCAGTTTTACTGGAAGCTGTGTGAAGCACTGTAGTGGATGGCTGCAGGATCTACTGAGCACTAATGAAACAGTGTCACTTGAAGCACAGGTATAGATGTCCTTCAGGAATATCCTTCCACTTCACATAGGAACCCTGTAGATGTTTTTGATTTCCACCCATGGGACCGGACCATGGTCAGGTCTCGAACACCCTTCCTTCAGAGATATCCTGGGGAAGGGAACTCCCAAGGTAGGAAAAAGAAAAGGCCTTATCTTTATTCTTTGTAATCATAAGGTCTTTTTTAAAAAAACAAGCATACTCATGTTTGTAATTTCTTGAGAAATGGTAACAACAGCACACTTTTTCAGCTTATTTTTTGTTCTGTGAACATGCCCTGCTCTTGTGATCATTTTCTCTATAAGGTAACTATCATAACCATGGGAATCATCTTCCTCTGGAAAACTTTAGGTGCACCTTTTATTTTTAACTATTTTAATTACATATTTTCAATAATTTTATAATATAAAATTGTATTTTTACCTATCTCCTAGTCTGAAGGAAGGGTAGCAGTGTCCAGAAGAGTTAACCCACAGTTATATTGTAAGGTCTGCTTTATTGTCTCTTTCTGTCTTTTGTACTTTATACTTTGAGTATAGAATTGCACTGCCCCCATTCCTCAGATTGTCCCCAAAACAGCAGTCAGATTTTCTTTCTTGCTTATCAAGAATAATTTAGAACCTAGCATTGCACAAAAGTAGTTAAAATATTTCTTTTAAATATATTGTTTTGCATTTGTTAAATCTGGATTTTGTGCCCCAACAACCTGCTGTTTTGCCCTGTTCACTGTCTCCCTAGTCTAGATGGTAGCCAGTAATTTCTTGCTTGCTATTTTCTCCATCACCATCATCACTGTCTGCATATCCTAGATATCACCTAAGAGACTAGCCATGTTCCAAGGCACTCCTTGCTGTCCACACTGTATGAATGAGCAGCAAGAAGACAACCCTTGCCCTGCATGCTTGTATTCCTTGGCTGTATCTATGTGTCCCTCCGTGCCCAGGCCACAGGCAGCAGTGCTGACTCACATGGGCCAGCTTGGAGCAGGCTTGTGGCTGCCTGCACCTGACCCTCAGCTCTCCTCAGCGGAAAAAAGGTAATAACAAATGAAGGTAAGCAGCCTAGCAGGCAGGAAATTCATCTCACCACTTGCCACAGTGCTCCAAATTGCTATTTTCCACTTGGTACATTCCCTTAAACATTCAGCGTAGGTCATGGTATTCTGTGTTATCCCTCTCCTACAACATGCTTTTTCTGACGTTGCTGTAGTAATCCTGATATTTCACCAGTGCTGAGAAAATGGTTCTGTAGTCCCTCTTTCCTTCCTTGAATCCAAAGAAATGTCCTTTGATTTATACTCTCAGTGTTTGTATTATCAGGGGCAGATTGAATTATCGGCTGTCTGGATCTGTAACTCATCCCCTGGACAATTACTGGACATATACACATCTCAGCACCGTTCTCCTCTTAACCTTCACCAGCCTAAGTGTATTAACTCCCAAAGATTATCAGGCTGTCTGAAGGTGTGATTGAAATGAGCTTGGCTCCTCTTGAGAAGCCAATGCCCTAACCTACTAAATCACTGGCTCTAATCTTGAGCACTTAAGCAAAAACAAACAACATAATCTTCCAGGAAACACTAATAGTGCAATGTCAATACCCACATCATGTGTGTCAACTGCTCTATTAATTATTATCATTACCTGCCTTCATAAATTGAATGCAGTTGCAGTTATAGCACTGTGGGAAACCAGCATTAATTGGGAAAAAGCCTACAGAAGTGCCTTTGTGTATTTTCGCTCTCTCCCTGTGTGCACACACAACCCAAAATGTGCCTGTTCAACTATGATACCTTGCATATATGTATGGAGGCACACGTATATTTTGTATGCACACATATACATTCTGGGCAACCTATAAATTTTGTCAAATATGGCACACAGAGGTACACGCCTTCTTCCTGAGCAGCTTATTTTGCAAATTTTGCCCTATATTCTTAGCCTGCTGTTCAAATACATGCAAACATACAGTGTGAAGATACATCTTATGCCCTGCGTCTTGACATTTTCCGACAGATGTTGGCTAATGCGGTTGTAGAAGGTTCACTGTGGATGCAGTGAGCCCAATAAATCTTCCTCTTAAATGCAGACACTCAGCCATCCCAGCATCTTATACCTATAATACATTTTAATTACTTGGCTATTCAAATTATACTAAATTTGATCTGCATGGAGCTGCATCACAGATTTCTCAATTTACATTTAATCCATGGCAGACGAAATAAAATTTTAAAAAAGGCAAGCGCACTTTTTATTGGAACTTGCAGGAGCTACTAAAGTCTGATATCTTTAAAATTATTAAGTGACAAAGATTACTAGCACTAAGGTTCCACTTTGCTTCCCCATTAGCCATTTAGGTGACAGCTGCTGTATTACACATAAAGATGAACCATTCCTTGAGGGATGATAGTGGTTCCACTGTGACACTACTGGCATAAAGCATTATCAGACCATAGCTGTGCTTAGAGCCATCACAGTCTCCTAGGCACCTATCAGTACCCTCATTATCTGCATCACGGAGTGTCTAGAAAGAACACTGCCAGGCTTCACAGCTTTGCAGCTCATTTGAGAAGCGGAAATTAAATGTCCCAGGAGAAAAAACAGGCACATTGTAACAGCACCAGTGCTGTACACCAATAACATGTTGACTGCTGTTGTGCTGACTTCTGTCTCATTAATTTAATAGGCTCCTGGATTGGGGATGGGAAGGTGGAGAGGCAGCCTTTACAAGCAGATTACTGAGCAGGGCTCTGTGCGCTGATTGTGAATCCAGATTGGAGTGAGAATTTATTTGGATCACCACTGCACTTCAGATACTCGCCCTGACTTCTGCAGCTGCTGTGTGGCAAAATAAGCTAGAGAGAGGCTCTGGGACAGCAGCAAAATTAGCTCATCACATATGTAATCTGTGATTAGACTATCCACAACCCCTGTGTGAATTAAAGGAAAACAGCACAGGTGCCTTTGCAGGCAGCGACTGTCTCTGCACGGCTGTGCAAGTGTTAATCTGAGTGCATTAAATGGGGTCCACTGAATTCAGACTAGGTTGTGTTAGCAGAAGCAGTCCTGCAGCAGCACAATGCATGTCTGCTCCTCAAAATAGGTGGTTTGGTTTCGTCCTCTGAAAAACTAACATTCACCCATATGGTGATGTCCAGCAAAAAGAGTTCTCACTGAAGCTTCTATAGGACCCAAGTGGAGCATACATCTTCTGATGGCCCAGGGGTGACTTGCTCCCTGAATCAATAGCTTCAAACAGCTCACACTTATGCTGACACCATTGAGCCTGTGTCAGGGAAGAAAAATGGATGTGGGTTTCTGTTCTATATCCTTTACAGATTTTACATGCAAGAGCACATGAAGGAATTGGGAGATGTTAAAATTTTCTGTGACATTTCAGTTACTGCAGGTGATTTTGTGCTTTTATGTACATTTAGGTTGATAAAGACATTATAGGGGATGTCAGTGGAAGCATGACTGGTCTGCAAACTTTGCAAGAGATGTTCGTTAAAGTGATCTCTATGCCAACAGTATGCTTGGGCATTTGTGTGTGTCTGTACCCTCTCTCTCTCTTTATTTGTGTGGATAGCTGATAAAAGAGAAGGTAGACATAGCAGGAAGGTGATCTCATTTTTACAGTCTCTGTAAAGCCACTTTACCCATCATGTAGGAGCTGAATTCCCCAGACCCCACTCCTCTCGCTTTAGGTTTTGTAGAGGTTACATAAGTACTCCAGGGTCTGTGCTGAAATATGGGAAAGAAAAAGGAGCCCACAGTATATATATATATAATGTCCTTATCTTGGCATTCAGTAATGCAGGTTTTTTTCTGGATCATATAACAAAAATGCCAAAGCTGCATTATCTAGAAACACATACAAACCAGTGACAGCATGAAGAGCAGGTGGAAACCTTATTTTGAAGGCCCTGTGGGGAATATTGCCAAAGGAATTGAGTTCTGTGGGGCTTATTAAAAAAAAAAAAAAAAAAGACATGCACACAGATGGTCTTGCATCTCAAATACATCCCCACCCCTTGGAAATGTCATGGGTCCCTGGATCTATACACCTTTTTGTGTGTACCACAGCCAGTAAGAAGGGCAACTTCCTTAACAGTCTCATGTAATGTCAACCAGATCAGTATATTGAGACTTTTGAAACTGTGGAAATGAACAATTATCCCAGGAAAACCTTTCCAGAATTTTTCAACAGCAACTGACGCATAGAAAGATTTCCTAAAAGTTGATAACAATTACAGACATTACTCTTGCACCCTTAAGATTTGATCTAGCTTAAAGAAGTAATTACACATAATGTTCTTTCTTCCCAGGTTCTTGTACAAGTACTTATTGCAATAAGCCGCTTTCTACATTGCTCATATGTTCATCTTTTGGGATGATATCCCCCTGATGTCCCCATACAAGGGCAAGGGTCTTAAGACTTTGCAGCTCGGGTGAGGGTTGGAAGAGTGGAAACACTGGAATTATCTAGCTGTTAAAACCAACCTTTCAGATGCTTGTCGTGTTTAAACATCTAAAACCAATTTTTAAAGCCTCAGTTTTGATCACGTCCTAAGCCCATCAGGACACAGAATAGGACAATGCATTTCTAGCATGCATTAGTACAATTAATGTGACTGTGCAGGGTTTGAAGCTTATCCTGTGCCCAAGAGCAGTGAGTGCCTTCCCACTCATTATTCAACAATGTATGGAAGAGATATAAAACTTTTATTTGAATGTGCAATGATTTGCTCATTCATGTAAACACACATATAGTAATACCCTGGGTACATAGAAGATGTTGGGTTTAGTAGTATCAGAAACAGGTATGTAATGGTAAAGCCAAGGACCTACATGAGGGGATTTGACTTGCTTGAATTTCACATTACACACTTTGACTTAGTGCTGATTGCTGTCTTAAACTGTGAGCCCAGTTTGGTTTCAAAACCACCTCTGGGAAAAGATAAGTACATAGTTCCCATGTAGCTGCTGCAATTTCACATGCATGAGAGTAATAAGATGATAATATGTTTCCATAAATACAAGCTCATGAATGTTCCTCTTCTTTATTTAGATCTGGAAACAAAATCCTCTTCTTTTTCTATATTGGTCTTTTTTTTTTTTTTTTTTTTTTTTGGACATTTTGTAGAAAGACCCTTTTGCAAACCTAAAAGTTGTGTTAACTAAGTGTGACAACAGAGGTAACAGGACAGTAGTGAGACCCACACTTTCATTGCTGTGTGGGTGACTTGCAGTTCACTGTACTTTTGCCAGAAATGTCTACATTTTAAGTACTACAAAACACTTTTTCACTTAGATGTACCCAACTGAGAGAAGGATTTGGCTGCAAGGAAGCTGGGTAAGTGTCAACCCAGATCAAACAGCAGGAAAAAACTTTGACCTTTGAAAAAAAATCAAAGCAGTAGACGTACGTGCAGGGACACAGAAGCAGAAGGCATCACCTGGGTCATTGAATTCAGCCCCTAACAGCCATGAGCAAGCTGAATGCCATAGTGCTCTGGGATCCAGGAGAGTTTCCCAGATCTGCAGTCTGGGAACAGATGTTGTCTCCTACTGATGATGACTGCTTCCAGTGGAAAGGAAACCTCAGGGCAGCAGAAGCACAAACTCCCCAGCCTGGCTCACAGTCCTGGCATCCGATGCTCTGTTATCTTCACAGACAACAGCCCCATTTCCAAGATACACTCTACCTCATGGCCTATTGATTGTAAGATGAAGAACCAAAAATTCCTTTTCTCCCATTAGGAAACTGGAAAAGCTTGTAAGTCCAGTAACCAATGTTGGACCTGTTGCACCTTTGTGTTTTAGAGTAAAGCAAAGGAACATGAGCTGGGGAAAGTTGTAGGTCTGTGGAATAACACTCCTTTTCCAGACACAGGGAAATAACCTTGTTATAAACCCACAGGTGTGGATATTGGCATAATAATGTGAAATTCCCAATAGATGGTCCTCTTTCAATCCAAAATAGGGCAAGAAACATACATGGTGTTACCTTACTTTCCTATCTCTTTTTACTCTGCTGTATCTATCCTCCCATCAGATAATTTCAGTCAATGCACCCTGAGGCAACCATGGGTGTGATACTGTTTAGGAATTTGTGCTCACATGGTGAACAAAGGTGTCTGGGGTAAGTGTATAGGCTAAAGGCCCCATTGCACATATCTCTGCAGCTTCCACATATCTCTGAAGCCTTTACTTGGACACCAGTGTCCCCTAGCCATTTGGCAGGACTGGGATGCAAGGTACTGAGAATCATTAACACATGCATTGAATTTTCTAGCTTGTCCTTGGAAGAACCGATTCATTTAAAGCAGGGGCACAGCCACTTCTTTTCTCTGCCAGCATTTCATACTCCAGGTCAGAGGGCTTAAGAATTTTGGGAAGAGTGGATAAAGGTTTACATAAGTCTGACTTCTTCCTGTATGCCCTCAAGATATGCAAGGTGGCTTTCACTGATGGCTGGCATCTGATTCGAAGTGCACAAGTATTTCTGCAGATCAATCCCCATAATTTAGGTGGTGTTATGGAAGATTGGTCTCAAGTTGTGCCAGGGGAGGTTTAGATTGGACGTAAGGAAGAAGTTCTTCACTGAAAGGGTTATCACGCACTGGAACAGGCTGCCCAGGGAGGTGGTGGAGTCACCATCCCTGGATGTGTTTAAGAGACGGGTGGATGAGGTGCTGAGAGGTATGGTTTAGTGGCGGACAGATACGGTTGGACTGGATGATCTCTAAGGTCTTTTCCAACCTAGTGATTCTATGATTCTATGATTTACACAAAAATAATTGAAGGATTCTTTTTTATTTTGAAACTGTTCTGGGTCAAACCCCAGAAGAAAACATACAGGGATTAATATGAATTTATCACCCCTCCATTAATCTGCAGTGGCAGAACCATTTCTTTCTATTCCAGCTTACTATTACTCCTAAAGTAGTAAGTTAAAAATGCCAGCTCTGCCCATCTTGGAGGCAATTGAAGTCATGTCTTCTTCACTCTTGGTGTTTTAGGCCCCCAAGGAAACGGACCATTATGTTGTCCACATTATACAAGAAGACCATGGAAATTCTGATAGAAATTGAAAATAATCTAGGTAATGTTTATATGGATTGCACTTTGCCTGCCTAACCAAGTCGAATATAACCTGCCTAGCCATCTTGTTCTGAATGCAAGCTTCATTTTGCAAGGCTTGCAGTAAAAGGAGAAAATTTGCTTTATCTGTTTTTGGTTTTGAGTATGCCACCCGGAGACCCAGATATTATTTTTTCTCTTTCCCCCCCCTCCCCCCCCTGCACCAATGAAATTGCTCCTTCTTTGAAGAATTTCTACTATATGAATTATAATCTCTGCTGGGAGAATTAAAGATTTTGTCAGTTTACAGGCAGTATTCTTATTAATGCTGTCTATTTGACTTATTTTAGAAACATGTATTAAACATATGTTTAAAAAAAACAACCAAACAAAAAAAACCAACCAAACTACATACAAATCTTTCAGAATTGAGAATAAAAGATAGAAAACCAGCAAACGTTGCAGTCATCTCTCAGATGCTGGATTCTTCCAGACCCACAGCTGCTCAAATGCCTTCTGCCAGCTGAGTGAAGAGTTTGATGTGATAACAAAAGAGCTTCCCTGGAAAAGCCAAAAATACATCTGTAGCACAGCAGCTGACCAGCTCAGCAGCACGGGTCACTGGAAGCACAAACAGCCTGTTTCTCTATTCATTCCTCTAGCTCCTAACTAAATGCTGAGTCAAGTTTAAGGGCACAGACCATGTTCCGACCATTTGTCATGAGTGCTGCAACCATTTCTGTCCCCTGATTTTGCAGGAAAACCTGGGCAACTGATAGCCTGGATCACCCATAACTCTCTTGAAATTAACCACAGAGGCTGCAAAATGTGAATGCTTAGAGACACCATGGAGGGCTTCTGAATATGATCCCGCATCCTGTTAAGGGTCTTTGGTGGCCTGGGGATGTCTCTCTTTGCAGGAACACCATCTCTGGCTGCATTCCCTCAGGTGACAGGCACCAAGAGCTGTTTTGTTCAGGTCCAATCCCTGAATGCACACCCTTGTCCCCACTTCCCCCTGCTGTGTCAGCCAGAATTTATGGGACACGGTGGGAAGAGCATCTTTATTGATGTCCCCCTCAGAAAAGAAGAGGGGAGAACCGTATCATATCAGTGGTGAGTCACACTGCCCAAATTATCTTCCCCTCCTAAGACACTAAAGATACCTCAGTGATGTCAGCTCAGGCTGAATAAAATTTTAGGATGATGACAAGGGTGGTTTTAAGCCTTCAACACTGGCTGAATGCATGAATTTTTCAAGGAAACAGAAGTTGGGGGGGGGTGTCCCTCCTTGGGGACTGTCCCTGCTCTGAGTCCTGTGTCTTCCCCATCATGCTCTCATTACAGGGAGCGAAGCCTGCCGAGTCAGTGTGGGACACACAAAGGAGATCCACACAGAGGATAAAAGAGCTGCAGTGTGGACTGTAAAAGAAAATTATGCCCCAATAATAGAGAAACACACAGACCTTTCACTCAGTTCACAGGCTGTGGTGCTCTAATATTATTAACCTGATTTATTTCAAGGAAAGGGTCACTTTACAAAGCAACTGTGTCTAAACTTTGTTCAGATAAAAGGCTGTTAACAAAAGACAGGCTTTGGGAAAACAAGGAAAACTCAGGCTGTGCACTCAGTAAGCACATTTTCTAGTTTTCAGTCAAGAAGTCATTGGCAGTGTCAGTGCTTGAAAACTGCATGGCTCAGACATTTCTAAACCCTTTTAATCCATCACAAAGGGCTCCCTTGATTGTTGCTTTGTTTTTCTGCTGCTGCCCTACAGTATGGCTGCCAGTGTATATTCCTGATAAGCGGTGAGCTATGCAGATGCTGCTAGGTTTCTCTGTCTTCAGTGTACCACACAACCTGCCAATGCCTGTGTGAGGGACACAATCATGTCACAAACAACCAGGAGATGTGACACTCCGACCTCCCCTTGTAGTCCAGGAAACAGAAGAATACAAGATTAATTTCCATAGTCTGCATGGTGCCACCCATGAAAGTCCCTGTTTCAATAAATGGGAAGTTATGCTTATAAACTAAGGACACAATGTAGTCCCTGCAGTATTAATGCCATTTTCATCCCCCTGGATTCAGAGTTTGGCATTACTAATACTATTAATTGCAATAAAAGAGAGAGAGCATCAGCTCCATGCATCTGAATATATACTTCAACATGCAATCCATCCTGAGATGTATGGGCAAGCTATGCCTCTCTTCCTACATGACTGAAACCCCAGCATAGCCTGTCCTACTGGAAAAACCTCCAAAAAAGTCTAAGAGACATATTCAAGACCATCCAGGCAGAAGAAGAGTGCAGCAGGTAGCAGGAAGGGTCTTAGCACAACAGCAAGGTGACTGTATGAGTAAGACAGCATATGCTTTCCCCAGGAAAGTGCAGGCCACAGCATGTACAAGAACCTTCTGGAGCACGCTACAAGGGAAACAAAACAGACATCACTGTTTCCAGCAAGCAGAGCAATGGTCACTTATTTTTACAGTTCTGCTTCAACTCTGCAACCTCTCTTAGATGCAGTGCATTAGGCACTGGCCCCATGAGGGTTTTGGATGTTTGGGGGTCTTGGGGCTGTCTGAACACTGTGCAGTGCAAGGCATAATGTTAAGCAGAGAAAGTATCTGAAATGAGAGAGCAGCATGACCAGAACCCCTCCAGCAATTCTGTGCACTTAACGCAAAAAGGAGCACAGATAAGGGAGGGCTATTGCTTCATCCCAGGTGCAAACCTTGATCAAGAATCTGAGAAAATTAGTTGTTTAATGCCCTTCTCTTGCTGTTCCCGAACAGCTAGCACATACATATGCTCAGGATGCTCAGGTAGTTCTTTACTGCTGGCTGCAAAACGTGGTTTTATCTGCAAGACATGAGCATTTGTGGAGGTTGACCATGAACCAGTTATTCTTTCCTTCCACCCTGGGGAGAGAGAGATTACTTTTTCACCTACAAATACATGGGTTTTTTTTAAATTGTAGTTACACAATGAGAGCAAAAGCAGTGAGGTGCTCTGTATGAACTAGGGTCCTTGCAAATGTCACCCTGAGCTCAGGACATAGCACGGGTAGCATTGCCATGCTCCTATCTAAGCTGCAGGACAGACGACCGAGCAGTGAGTGCAGAAACAAAGCAAAACAGGGGCACACAGAAGCAAGAAGAAGAGCAGAAGAGGGGTGAGGGAATGAGAAAATAAAATGAGATCTGCTGATCTCTGAAGATCCTCATAAATAAGGAAACATGAATAGGACCTGGGTTAAGGAACGTGTGTGCATGGCGAAGGATGGGTGATACCAGGAAAAAAAGCAGCAAAGGACATGAGAGTGAACACATGCCTTATGTTCAAAATCCAAGTTAAAAGACATTTTCATGTCAATATTTTAATACTAGATGTTAGAAGTCCAACATTAGCAACAAGAAATAGCCATCCTATCAATTTTTAATAAATACTAATGACTTCTTAAATTAAATTTCTAAATTGAAAAATATCATCCATATCAAACATTTGTGAGACACATGAAATCTTTACAAATATGTATTAGGCCCATTCACTGCAAGATCTGCAATATCAACTTTTACAGACATTCCTTGTTTGTTTGACCCCCTGCTGGCATTTTCAACAGCTCAGCACTGAGCACCCCTCCCCTACAGTTGCTCCTTCTGTGGCACCATTATTTCCACCCAGCCTAAAGCATTGAACACCAAATACTGCAGAGGTGCTCAGGTCTGCACAGCTTTTCCCTGCATGACAACTCCCTAGAGATGAGGGAAAAGGGGGAGCAAAAAACCTTACATGTTTTTAACAACCTCATACAACCTTCTGAATGACTGCAAAGCAAACCACCAGGTTTAGGAATAACAGCTGGTCTTTACCTTTTTGTTACTAACCAACAGCCTCAGCCTTTAGCCCCACTTTTGTCTTGAAACAGAAGAATGTATTAAAGAGGATGTAAAAACTTTACCAGCATCACTACGAGCAGCACACAGAGAAGCTCAAGAGTGTCAAACCCCAAATCTTTATCTTCTCTCACCTCCGAATGTTCTTGTCTTATTTTTCAGTCAGTCTGCTAAATGTGTTTTCCCCAATACTGCTGCAAGCTCTTTGAGACAGGGCCTACATCTTCTTCTATTATACTTTTCTTTCAGAGACCCAGGGTGAGGTGGGGTGCCTAATTAATAGGCACAAGAAAAACATTTCTATAAAGAATAGAAATCTTGGCAGAGTAAATCCACTGAGATACAAGATTTTCAGCAGGGCTTGTTTTTCTGTTTTCTGTACCATAATGTTGTCCCCAGCCTGACCAATGATTATTAGGTGGAATAAAATGGTGTATTAATTTCCCTTGACAATAATTGGAGCAGCTTATGATCTTCACAATCCTCTGGGTATATTCTTAAGGTCAGAATGAGTGACAGCCCTGTTGCTCTTTTATGCCACTCCCTGCGCATCTCCAGGAAAAACTAGTATTCCACTTAAACAACTACCTTCCAGAGGAAGAAGACGCAGAGAACTTTGTATGAGGTTACCTAATCAAAGACTCAGCCTGTGAAATATTTAAAAACTTGTGAAGTAGTGGAATACAGCTACTATCTGACATGTAACACCAGTGAATAAAATCGTCATCAGACTGAAACCACTAGGTGTTTTTATTCATGTGTGCACTGCAAAGTGGTTGAAGACTAAAGCTAATGAAAGAAATAATATGCAATTCATCATGGTGTAGAGAAAGAAAGACAGACAAACATAACTCTTGACTCGTGTCATGTCAGTGCCTTTCAAACTTCTCTTTGCAGCAGCTTTTGGGAAAGGACCATATCCTCTGTGTCACTTACCAGCTTGCTTTCACCCCGTTTCCCAAAACTCCAGCTCAGGCTGAGAACAGGAAATCTTCCTGCTTCTTACTGCTCTCCTTGCACATGCATATGAAATAAGGAAAGATAATCAGTAATCATGCCAGACTTTAAGTTAATGGGGCATAATCATAGAATCATAGAA
>NW_010259290.1:0-2321 GCF_000690775.1 Eurypyga helias
GGCGCTGCCGCTCTGGGAGCTGCTGGACAAGGATGAGACCAACGAGACCAAGGCCATGTTCGGCATCTCCCTGGTGACAGATGCCACCCTAAAACGCTTCGGGGTTCGTTATCTGAGGACTGCCAAGTCGCTCGTCTTCCCCTGGTTCAGCCCCCGCGATGCGACCTTGAGGGGCCTGAAGCTCCTGAGGGTTGAGAAGAAGGGGGACGCGGTAGCTTACGTGGAAGAGACTTTACCCCGCTTCGATTCCTATCGCAATCTCTTTGGGCTGCCCCTGGTCAGCCGCCGGGACACAGAGCTGGTCTTGACTGGGTGGGAGCTGGACGCCATGGCCCTGCACCAAGCGACGGGGGTGGCCAGCCTTGCCCTGCCCCGGGGGGCCACCTGCCTGCCCCCTGCCCTCCTCCCTTCCCTGGAGCAGTTCAAGCGCATCACCCTGTGGCCGGGCGAGGGCCTGCGCTCCTGGGAAGCCGCCAAGCTCTTTGCTCGGAAGCTGAACCTCAAGCGCTGCTCCCTGGTGCGCCCCGGCAACCTCCAGCCCCGGCCTTTGGAGGCTCTGAACCAGGGCCTGAACCTCACCAAGATCCTGCGTGCCGCCCTGCCCGCCAGCCACAAATCCATCGTCTCCTTCCGGCAGCTGCGCGAGGAGGTATTTGGGGAGCTGGTCAACACCGAGCAGGTGGCCGGCGTCAAGTGGGCGCGCTTCCCCGAGCTCAACAAGCTCCTCAAAGGGCACCGCAGAGGGGAGCTCACCGTCTTCACAGGTGATGGGCAAACAGCTGGTGGACGGGGGGGAGCAGGGGGCACTTTGGTGGCTTCCCCCATCCTGGGGGTGACACCTCACAAGTCTTCCTGGTGCCTTTTGCTCATGGCTTTGGCTGAGCCTGTCGTGGGGGCGAGTGGTTGGGGCGCGTTCCTGCGTGTGGTGGGGCTGATGTGATGGGCTCCGTGCCTGGGACAGCACGGGGCCCCCTGGGGTGTCTTCTCCCTCTGCTTTCATCTGCTGCCTCCTGTCTGAGCCCGCCCTGTGCTCCTCCCTGTCCCGCCGGCTGCTCAGCCCTTCCCCACAGGGACCGTCTGGGTGCTGGAGCCATCACACAAGCACCCGGACACGCAGCCTGGCAGGAGATGCTGCTTGTCTGTGGTGGGAGTGCTGCGGGTGGGCTGCTCTTACCCCGCTCCCCAGCACTTCCACTTCTAAACACCCTCCAGCGTGTTCAGGAGAGGTCACATCTCCCCCTGCTCATTCCTCCTGTCGTTATCCTCGTGCCAGGCCCGACGGGCAGCGGGAAGACGACGTTTATCAGCGAGTACGCGCTGGACCTGTGCATGCAGGGGGTGTGCACGCTGTGGGGCAGCTTCGAGATCAACAACGTCCGCCTGGCCAAGATCATGCTGACGCAGTTTGCCGCCCAGCGCCTGGAGGAGCAGCTGGAGCTGTACGATGAGTGGGCTGACCGCTTCGAGGACCTCCCGCTCTACTTCATGACCTTCCACGGCCAGCAGAACATCAAGTATGGTCCCACACCTTCGTCCACCGTGGCGTTTACCCCTCACAGCCTGTGCTGTGGGGCCCTGGGGAGCCAGGACTCTTCTCCCGCCGTGGGTTGTGGATTTGGGGCTGCAGGAGGCACGTTGGGGCTGGCCAAGTCCCGGGATTGGCCCAGGGGCTGGGATTGGCCCAGTCCTGGGGCTGGCCAAGTTCCCGCACGTGGGAACTGCGTGTGGCTCAACTGGTGGCATCGCTGCGGTCGTGGGGACTCTGGCAGCCGTCTCCTGGGATGGGGATGAAGAGAGGGGACCTGTCCCTGTGCTAGGTGGGCGGTCTAATACCAGCCTGTCTCTGGCAGGATGTGTGTCCCCACACGCTGCTGACCCAGCTGCCTGGCTGTTTGAGGAGGGAAGACCCCAGGGTCACTGCGGGCTGGGGAATCGCCGGGTGGTGGGCGGGGGCTGTGTGGGCAGTGCCTGGGTCCTCATCCAGCTGTTCTTACCCGTGGGGATGGGGTTGCCCCCCTCCTGCAAAGCTGCTCCTGGCTGATCGCGGTCTCCCCACGCACAGGACAGTGATTGACACCATGCAGCATGCCGTCTACATGTATGACATCACCCACGTGGTCGTCGACAATCTCCAGTTCATGATGGGACACGAGCACCTCTCTGTGGACAGGTAGCCCTTCTCCAAGCCACCCTCTCCTTTCTCCAGGAGGTGGCCCTGTCACGGCAGGGCTGGGGACCCACACAGGGTGTCCCCTTCAGTCCTGCCCCGCAGCCCCGTTTCGCTGGAGGGCGATCACTGCCCTGGGCAGGAGGGGGTGTAA
>NW_010259291.1:0-16447 GCF_000690775.1 Eurypyga helias
GGGGGAGTGCTGACAAGGTGCCCGCTCTGCAGCCCCGCTGTCCCTCTTCAGCCCCGCTGCTCCGCTCATCGCCCGCCCCCAGCTCCGCGCTCCCCCCCGCCACTGTCCTCTCTTACAGGGGTCTCTCTTTCCCCAGCGAAGTTTTCAGGACGCTAAGAGCTTCAGGAGTGTAAGGGGAATACTTGCTAAACTCTGCCTGCTCTATTATTTATGTCCAAGCATGGTGAGTGATCCTTCATCTCCAGGGCTTAATATAAGCTTTACAGTCGGGAAGAGAGAGGTCGTTCAAAGATGGGGGTAGGAATAAAGGAAAATGAAATGTCCATATGTTTGGGTGGTTTGGTTTTGGGTTGGTGGTTGTGGTTTTTTTGTTTTTTTTTTAAATCCAGGCTGATATTAGGAGTACCTTAAGCAGCGAGATTAGAAGATTTCCATATATTATCAGTGAGGAGGAGTGCTTAGCTAGATGAAATTAAAGCTCCAACTGGAGCATAATAATTACTGCGGAGCATCTTGCCTGAGCTTTCCTTGAGACGGAGCAGTTTTCAGAGGGAAACCCTCTGGCTTGCACCAGCCTTTCCTTGTCTGGCCGTTCGGACGAGCAGCAGTGCGTCAAGTAACAGCGGTGAAGGAAAACTTTGTAAGAAACTGTCATGTAGAAATAACCCAGAAACCGGGCTGAAGGAACGCTGAGGGGTGGAAGGTGAGAGCCCAATGCGGTAAACATAGCGTAATTTGGGGGGATTTTGCTGAAGGAGGAACACTTTCATACGGGTGCAGTTTATTTTCAGTAGAAAAGTGTACAGTGTTGAAAGTCCCCGCTTGGTATTTTGTAACTTTCATGTGGTGAATGAGGTCGCCTGTATCAAAAGCTTGAAATTCTCTATAAAAAAATGGCTGAAATCCTTATTTGTGACTCCTTAATCCTAAAGGGAGCTGTACAGGTCGCAAAGCACTAGGGAAAAGTGTGATTAATGATCAGTGATTAGTGATAAGTGATTAGTGGTTTTATTCAAACTGTTACCTCTGACCAGAAGCACACATCAGAGGATTAACAGGCTCTTTAGATAAATGCTCATTAGTGGAAGGGGGAAAGCAAAGATAATAGGCGTGCACACAGGGACAACTTTCTAGGAAAATCATTCCTGTCTCTGGCATAATAAGCTCTATTAGCAGAAAGGCTCTTTAATTTAAAAGTTGCTTTTATCTTGTAAATCAAAGATAGATGTGGAAGTTTGCTGTGCTATTATAGCCTAAATTTTCCCATATCCACTAGATGTGGATTATCTCAGTAGTGATATTTTATTAAAAAAACCCACCCAAACCCAAATGAGCTTTTAAGAAACTGAACATTCCCAAGTGCTAAAGCCCTGCATCCCGAGGCATCCACTCCCAACAGGCAGAGCGAAGCCTGCTGGCAGCTAACTAGATGGCGCAGTCCTGTTCTTTTTGGAGTATGTAGTCCTGGGTTATGAACTTAGCAAGTAGCAGCTTGCTAGGTGTCCTTCAACACTTACAACAAAGTTGATTCTGTGCTGGGTTGGAGGCTAGGCAGTGCTACGAGTTCGTAGTCACATTTTCCACGTCAGTTAATGTAGTGAGTTAAAGGCTACTGGAAAAATTAGTCTCAGTTACTGAAAGAAAGGGTGAGCAACAGAAAGGAGGAGAGAAGGAGAGAGGGGCAAATAGCTACAACCTGGGACGTAACTCTTGATTGAACTGTTTTCTACTGCTTTAATGAAGTACAGTTCTGATGGCCTTAATTACTGAAGCCTAAAAGCTCTCGGGAGTTTCTCCCCCAGCTATTACTGGCAAAGAGAGGTGTTCTTTTTAAAAGAGTCACTGAAAAGAAAGGACAGTTGGCGTGGTGGTTGAACAAAACAACTTGAACCTGACTGTACTCTGCAGAAAATGGTAAGGTGACTATTTTTATGATGACTAACCAGGGGTTTCTCATTACTCTTTTTCTCGTGCTTGGATTGTGCAGAACTGCTTATCTACTGCTGCCCTTCGAGCTGGGGATGTTTCTGCTGTCCCGTTAGCTTACAGGGGATTTATGTTTGTTTGCATTTGTTTGTGATCATCAAAGTTTCAAAACTTTAAATTAAAAACTTGAAACAGGAAATAGAAATAATCAACTTACAGCATGAAAAAGAAACTGCTGTAGTCTCCTACTGTTACATCTTTAACGGGAGGCTGCTGGGCATAGTCAGACTAATGCTTAAAATCAAAAAGTTTTGTAATAGCATATGAAAAAGGCAATAAGATCTGTCTGCCACTCTGGAATATTGGATGGCACTCTTCCAGGAGTTAAAATTCCAGTATTTTAAAAACTTTACACTTTTACAACAATCAAAACTTGCCTCCCACCACCCCCCCATACATTAACAGTTCAGCTTCAATTTATCGAAGTCTACCCCTGCTAATTTAACCCGGGGAATGTAAAGGGAAGGAAACCTGGTATATAGATTAAGATACAAGATAGAAGCAAGACTGTACATGTAATTTTATTTATATCGCCATTTATCAGAATGACTTTCGCAGACAAAATGCGATAGGTACTTTTTAATTTGATGTTCAGCCTCTCACTTTGAGAACCTGCAATGCACTGCGGCTGCTGACATGTACCCTGTGCACTGCAGAGGAGTCTTCTGTAAAAGGTGATTGTTTCAGTGAGAGCCAGAGCCCACTCTGGAGTCGGTAAGGGAGAGGCAATCTCACAGTGCCTTCAGAAGGCAGCTTTTATGTCTTAAACCTTTCAGCTTTGTGGACACAATCTCTGTGAGCTCAGCGAGTCTTGCAGAATGATTTGAAGTTTGGTTCTTCGCTTGTCTGCTTGTGGCCCCCTTTAAGAACCCCTGTCTGTGCCTCTAATCGAGGCTTGGGAGTGTTAGAAGAGTTATTGCAAGGTGGTTTTTGCTTTTCAAACTACTCAATCAAAGACTTTCCCTCTCATCTTTGTTGTCCTGTGTCTCTAATTTCTGCCATCAGTTAGCTTTCTGGGTTTTCTATAAACCTGTTGCTTTGAGGGCTTATATCTAGGTTTATGTATTATTAGCTGCCTTTCAAGCTCAATTTTAATTCCAGTGATCGTCTTTACTATGAACCCTTTGATGAGAAAACTATTTCTGGACAAGATGTTGCAATAACAGAAAAGCAAAACTATCTACTTAAAGCATTTTTTTATTATTATTAATGACCATGTGATTTATTATAGGAACAAAATGGTAATTTTTCTCAAGGGCCACAAATACTGATTTTTCTTGTAACTTGTTACGGGAAAGCTCTGCTTAGTAGATGCAGTTGCTGGAAGCACGGATACGTATATAAAGCAACAGGTCTTTCAGTTCTGTTTCATAGGTCCAGGTGATTCTTTTGCTTTGGTTTGGTTTTGGTTATCAGATATTAACCAAATTAATAGTTAGACATATATAATTAAGATAGCTTATTTGGCTTAATCTTTCATGTATAAACTCTCATGGCAAAGAATACCAAGGAGTCCTAGTGGAAGTACTTAAAATGCTTTGAGACTGTCAGTCTCTGTCAGTACTAATGGCAGGGCTGATCAGACAGCTCGGTAAGTTCTTGCCCATCTGCACTATCTCAAAACAATTTCTGTTGATGTGTCCTCTCCCTCTCTCCATGGCACATGCTATTTAACCCCTGAAAAAAACCCCCTGATTGCTAGGTAAATTATATATTCTGCTCTGCAAATTATAATGCTCTAGGGCTTTTAGGGTTCTAGCCCTAAAAAAGGGTTTTTAGGGCTTTTAGGGTTCTAGCCCTAAAAAAGGATTTTTAGGGCTTTTGCATTTTTCTGCCTTCAGAAATAATTGCAAATTTAAAGCAATAGTTTGGAATAAGAACTATGAAAACACTTTTTCCTCATACCAAAATGTATATTACTGTGCTAATTCATGATTTTTAAGGTGTAGTATCCTCTGACACAGGCAAAACAGTAATCTCAGACAGTATCTTATCATGCTGTATTTGAACATTAGCCACACTGCAGCAGTAAACACAGAAATTAGCTTTTGTAGACTTGCCATGGAAAAACAAAATGCTGTTATGGAAATACTTTTTTTTGTTGTTATAAAGAAAGAAATTATTTAAATCATCTTGGGTGTACATAACAAGCACAACATAACATCCATAAAATAATTATTTCAGTGATGCGGTGCAAAGACTTGTTGAAGCAGATACGCTGTTGTGTCTTGTAAATCCAAGGAGCTGTTCCCTTGGCTTGTGCACTGGTTGCTCGCTCCTGTTATGGCTCAGGGTAAAGGGGCAACCCTGACACTTTAAAACAATAGTACATCTACTGTTTTGCACTAAGGTGTTATTTTACTCTCATTAAAAAGACTGAGAGTCAGCATTTTTTTACTAGCCATCACGGGGGAAATGCAGCTGTTAACTTGCCCTTAGAGGGCTTAGAAAGGGTTGGTTGCACTGGTTCGTAGGTTTCTAGATGGTGATATCAAATGAGATTTTATAAACACAAAGAGATTTTCCAAGGACTTTGCTGAAGGCTTTAGGATTTTCAAAGTAAAACACTGAAAGCTTACGACAATTTCCTTAGCTTAAAAGATGTTTTGCTTTTGGTTCTTGTTTCCGCCTTACATATTTTTTGAGAATTTGTTCAAGACGGCAGTCCCGCACACAACTTCAGAGTAAATGCCTCAAAACATTGTCACCAGCAGTGTTTGTCTAGGTGTGCGGTTTTCATACTCTCGCCCTTTGAGGCTGCTGGTGTCAGTGTGGTGACACCCTTCCACGTAAGGTGATTTGAAGGTGTGGGATGCAGCCCGGCTTGGCCAGAGAGCTCTGCTCAGCGGGTGATAAAAAGGGCAATGGCTCTAGAAGACAGGAGGAATGAGATTTGAATTTAATTGGGGGAAAATACTACAAATCCTCTATTACCTTTGCCAGCATCAGGAGCCAATTCTGCTTTTCTTTGGCTCCAAATGTTTTCATTACTCTTACCGAGACCTCTGTTAGCTCAGGATCGGGGCATGGTTTGATCTCACCCTCAGCTTTCTACCCCACATAAACTCTACAAACAATTTCTATCACTTTTTTGTCTGTTGCAGTATTTTCTCAAATGGCTCTCTTTGCTCTCATCTCAATTTCCTTCCTTCCTGAGGGCCTTGTCTTTGGGTGTCACCATGCATCGAACGTTTTGATGCAGTTAGTGCTTGGTCCCAATCTCAGTATGTTTGTGTGTTTTGAGGCTTTCTTTCCAGGGATGTCCTGAGTTTAAACTGGTCATCCTAGACCATACTGCCGGAACTTAATAGAGAGGAATGTATTTAATTAGGCTGATCTTTTTCTCATTTAGAGGAAGAGCCTTTTTACCCATTTACATTATGGACTTGAGCCTTCAGTTACTCTTCCATCGCGTGTAAGGCAGCGTTGTTCATAGCCAGCTTTTTCTGAGCTGCTTGCAAGTGCTCAGAAATTAATTTGGCTCATGTGGGAAATTAACCCGGACCAGTGGATCCTAGATTTAACATCAGAGTTTCTTTTTCTCCTGGCCAAATGTAAGTAATGCTGGTTAACATGTGACACTCGACACAGGGGGCTCTGTAGCACAATAAACGGAATCTGAGATTGGGTTTAGGATGCGTTGTATGGAGCGGCTGCAACAGTAAGCACTAATCTGAGGTGTTAGCATATTGTACTCTCTCTCTACTTTTTCCTTTACTGCACTTTAAATCTCTCAGTTTTGGAGTGCTGAGTTGGTATGGTAATAACCTGTAGACTAGTATTCTAAGAAAGCAACGGAGCACTCCAAGATATGGACGATGATATTAGTAGGTCACTTGGTCGTGCATTGATGCTACAAACCAACTGCCAGTAATTCAGGCATGTGTGAACTACTTTACCACTATTCCCTGTCCAAATATATCTCTCACTTAATTTTTAAATTGTATTCAACAGCAAGAGTCAGTTGCTAGGTGAGAAGTTTCAAACTGTGAATAGTAAATCATACCTCCATAGGTACTCCTCTGAATTAATTTTAGCTGGTTAAATTTGGGCCTGCTTTTAGTTCTGGTCAGGTCAGTGAATTAGTTTGTCACTAAATACTTTCAGGAGCCCAGCAGAAACTCCAAAGGTGATGTGAGTGTATGATGGCAAAGAGTCTGGAATTGTGCTTGTCCAGAAATGAGTGCTGTCTGTATCAGAAATTTGGGCATGCCAATACCCCGCTTATAGGAAACTTCTTTTCTTGGAATGGTAGTAAAATACAACCTGAAGAAACTAAAACCTGAGCAATGGAGGAGGAAAAAGATAATCAATTGCTTTGTTCAGGAATATCTTTTTACTACGTACTGGTTAACTTTATCACTGAATGAATGTTTTGGGAAGAGGAAATATTTTTAAGGGTTTGTGAAGATTTCAGCCACCACATTGACTTCCTTTTTCATGACTTAAAAAAAACGAGAAAGCTCCTTTTGCTGATGATGGGTGAGGCATGTGCACATTTTTAAGGCTGAAGAGATCAGGATCAATATCTGCAGAGACTTCCATCATTTCGGAGAGAGTGCACAAAATGAGGGAAAAGAAGAGATTAGAATCTCTTAAAAACAAGTTAAGGAATTTTCTTTCTTTCCTCAATTCATATCCTTTAATGTATCTGTGTATCACTTAAAGGTTATCTTATACCTGTTATTAAATAAGGCCAGTGTAAGTTTCTTTGATGGGCTGAGCAATGGAAAAGTATTTAAAAAAGACAGTGGGGAAAAATGAATGATGTGAAAACTAAACCACTTTCTGGAGTTCTTGTAATACTCTCTCATTCTTCAGCGCTAATAAAGCAGCGCTTGGACTCGGGCATGAAAATAGGTTAAATTCCAGTAATTGCTGGTTTATCACAAAAAGTGAGAGAAAGCAGTAATTTAACTATTTTGATGTGAATCCTTAAAAGACAAGTTTCTCTAAATAACTTGCTGTGAAAGTAGAAAGGATCAAAAGAGCCATGGGTTTTATGACTGAGTAGAGGAGAATTACATTCTTGTGGATTAAAAAAATATCATAGTGGAGCCTAATTCTCCACTCACCCTGATAGAAATCTGGAGCAGCTCTATTGAAATCTGTGGAGTTACCGACTGCAATAACACTCATTGAGAAGAAAATTAGATTCACGGGGTCTATTCTGAACGTAGCCTGTCAGTTGTGCGCTGTGCAAATCCCATTATTGAAGTAATAGCCTGACATGTCACGTTAAGGACGGCTGTTTCTCCAAGATGAACATGTTTGTAGCTCTCCTCATCTTGTGACCACTTTTTAAGGGGGCAGGGGGATATTGAGAATACTTATTTTGTGCTCAATTAATATTCCTTCCGTGCACTCTCCTTCCTCTCACGCGCTTTATGTGTGGGTGCGCAGTCTGCACTCTCCATCATCTATCTGTCTGTGTCTCTTTGGCTGTGACAGTCACCACTCTGGCCTCAGGCTTACACGACAGACGAAAAGCCCACCGAGGTTTTCAGTTAAACATGGCAGGATATAATTCTGCTCCTAAATATGATGTGTGTTTTCACTCTTAACGATGCTGTTGTGAATTGGGAGTATCACCTTCAGTTATATTTTATGTGGCTTTGTGGTGGTGTTTGGTTTTTTTTTCTTTTTTTTAAGTTTTGGAAAACAAACAAACAAACAAAAACCCACCCAAAGCGAAAAAAGAGAGATGGAAAGACATAGGAAGGCAGTGTAGCCCTGCAGTTTTAATAAATTGAAGTATTTGTTTACAGCACTGGACGGCAAGGCCCAGGCCACTCGAGCATCTTGCACTGTTCCCAGACTGATCTGCCAGTGAGAGCAAACAAAGTCTTTCAGAAATTGGGAAAAATTTCATCACTGCCTGAGCAGCTCTGATTTTTTTAAACAGTAATCAACAGGGAATTTTGAATAAGAAGTGATAAATAGGCAGTGCCCAGTGTCCAGCCCCTGCCTCCCCCAGCCCTAATCACATACACTCGCTTCCAATTTTCTTCACTTGACCCAGGATGTGTGGGGTCAGCTCTGTCACTTGTGAAATTGGTATAAATCCATTGACTTCTTCAAAACTGCGTGGAGTGAGGGTATGGCCCACAGTTGTTTATTAGTAGCACACAATGGGCAACTTTTGCATATAATCTTTTGTGGGAGGGTGTAACAAAAAGTTTTAGGCCTTATAACCGACCCTGGTGTGGAAAGGCTCTCCGGACCCTTAACAATTCAGAGGTTAATTTATTAAAAAAAAAATGAAACAAACCCACAACTATTATTTCATTGCCAACCATTTTTAAAAAGCACTATTTATGTAGGCCCTATATAAGCAGACATTGTCTTATGTTCCTCCTGCTGGCTTTGCATTTGACTAAACCATTATTCTCGGAGCGCTGCTGTGCTGAGATCATCAGTGAGGATGGTGTGAAAACAAACAAGTTTTAGCATGAGGAGTCACTACATAATTTGACAGGGAGGGTGTCAGCACTAAAACGTCCACATTAATTTCATTTCTGGTCAAAGCAAAATAAAAATCAGGTGGCTAGCAGGAAAAATACATTCTAAGGAGAAGGGGTTTGGATCTAATTCTGCAAGGTGCTGTGTCAACTAACAGGAGGACCTGTCTCAATCCCCACTGAAGTCAATGGGCATTGAGGGCACTCGGGGACTAGTGGCATTGTGTCCTTTTTCTCCAAAGTTTAGTAAAACTGCTGAGGTGAAACTTAATTCCTCATTAATTCAAACTCCTAGCAAGTTCCTGGGAGAAAAGGTCTCTTTGTTAAAGATCGAGATACCCTCCACCTCTTCAATAAAGAGCTAAAAAAGTACGTGCTCTAATTCGGTAGCCTTCAAGGAGTCCTTCAACACGAACAGTGACATTAAGAGCTGATATTCTGCACGTACCTTAACGGTACAAAAATCCTCCTTCGGGGAAGAAGATTGCTGGCCTCTGTTGCATTAAACAAAACAAGGACAGAGCTTCCTATTTTATTAAACTGGAAGTGATCCTTAGCGTTATCAAGAACCGTTTTATTTTCCCCAGTGTTAAATTAAAAAGCTTTTGGACTAATGAACGTACCTATGTGTAGTCAAATAGGTGCTGTGAAAAATAAGCTACCAAACGACGTGCATTGCCACCCCCCCTTTTTTTTGTTCCTCTGAAAAATTACGATGAGTTCTTTTTAACATAAACTGTTCAAGTCAATGGATCCCAGATGAGTCAATCAACTTAATAATATACTAAAATTTAGGGGTTCCAGACAGTTTATTTTACTGCTACACTTGACCCCCTTACTGGGTTATCTAAATTGAGTGGAGCTTGCAGGATACACAAGGAAACACTTTGGAAACATTGCTCCCTCTGTAGCAGTTAGGATGCTCTGTCTTGCATTTTCTCTCTCTTGCTGTCTGCTTCTATACAGTTCTTGCCAAAATGCTGGTATTCCAAAATATTAGGACAGCCTATTTCTAGGCTGTCAGTCTTCCAGTTTTCATTTCAGAGTTTTTAGTCAGTGTACTGTCAGCCAAATGCTCTTCAGCAGACTGAAAGTTTTTAGGAGCAGAATAAGCTTAGGAGAAATATTTTGGGTGTTGTAAGTAATTCTAAATTAATTTATAATGAGGACAATAAGAGATATGATGATGACTCTTATCAAGCTAGCTACGGAAATAGATTTTTTTCTTCTTTAATTTTGATTTCCTATGTTTGTTTCAGATAGCTTAAACATAGAGAGGATGCCTTGCAGCAAAGTTGTCAGTCTGGCATGCCGTGTACCATGAGCTCCTTGTAGCTCTTCTCTCTGAGGAAACACCCTTCTATAAACAGGGGAAGATGCGGCGTTGGGCATGCTGATCTGCGTGCCTGTGGTGCGTGGTGTGGGAGCACGCGCTGCACGGCGGGTGCGAATGTGGCAGTGGAAGCCCCCTTATGCCTTTCCCCACTAACAAAATTGCCAGCCACCAGGGTTCAGGTGCCTTCAGAAAGCCCAGGAATTATTTCAAACAAACCTCTACTTGGCTTCAGTGGTTAGAAAATACTGGGCAGGGCAATGCTTGTGTCTGCTTTTACAGAGGCTGTAGTGCTGTGCAGCACCTGAAATGGGCGGGTGTCAGATGGAGGATGCATCTTGTAAAATACCCATCGTTTGTAGCCCGACATTGCCAGAATTTAAGAGTAAAACCAAGGCTGCAATCGGGCAACTGGTTTATACGGACAGACTCTTGTGTACATAGTAAATGATACACAGCAATAAACTGTGTAGTGTATTGCTAGGGGAGGAAAAGGTAAAAGCAAGTGCTCCATGCTATGGAAATAACAGATCTTTGATAAAGGCTGGTTGTGAAAGAGTTAAGTGAAAATGCAAATAGCAGTACTTTTTCACCCTTTTACAATTCTGCCAATGGCGTTTTCCTCATATACCCCGTGCCTTCCTAATCGCCACCTTCATGATATATGCTCAAAAAGCATCCTCCTTTTGGTGCCCACATTAAAATGCTGGTTACTTCTCCATCTAATGACCAACTGTGCTTAGAGCCGTCTGTGCTCTGTAGCGTTGTGTGTGTGAGATGGCCTCTGAAGTGGCAAGGTCCTGACAGAGCCTCTCGTCTTTTGCCAAGCCCCATATTTAGCACCGAGGGGATTTCCTTGCCGTTGTGCAGAGAAGACAGTTGGGCCACAGGGTTTCTCTGCAGCCCCATCCGATCCTGAGTTAAATCAAGTAGCAGTTGCCAGGGGTAGGGTGGGCATCCTGCGAGCAGCAGGTTTGTAGGGGAGTTCATCTGCCCCATGCAGCCAGGCTGGTGACTGTTTTTGGAGGAAAACACAACATTCACCAAGGACTTTCACACGAAGACATTCAGTGAAAAACACACGAAGACATTCAGTGAAAAACACAGAGGCCTGAAAGTGTTCACTGTTACAAATCAAATTCTGTGACTAGCTTCAGCCAAAATGAAAGGGGAGGAAAATATGTGAAGAAGTCAAAATACTCGATTTCAACATTTTTTCAAAATGAGATACATCTCCTTTGAAAATTGACTTATATTAAAGAAGACACAAGGCACTCAATCTTTCAGATATTAATTTTTTTTTTGAGCTGAATAAAGTTTTTCAGGTTGATGCAAACATAAACAAGTTTATGTTTATCTATCTTTATTTGTCTGCTCTTGGTTTAAGGGGCTTGGGTCTCTACCTTCCTTGTCTCCACAGTGTAACGCTGTGCATGCAAGACAGGGGCAAGCTCCCTGGAAAGCTGTGTTGGCTGAGAACTTCAAATGGCTGGGTAGAGGCCTTTTGTTGGCCAGGTCTCCCAGATATTTCCTAAGGCTTGGTCTGATCTGGTTTGATCTGACTGGGACAGAGAAGATGACTGCCAGTACAAAATTGGCTTAATCAGCTGATGTGATCAGAAAAAAATGGCTGAAAGAAACCAAGTCGTTGTACGGCAACTTTGCTGAGAATAAATTTAGTGGAGGCTGTCCGCTAAGAAAGCGATCAGAAATATTTTTGAATTTTGTTCAGTTAAAACACTGCATAATTGTTAAATCCAGAGATCGGAGTAAATGGAGAAATAGCCTTTCTTGGTTATGCTATTGCCTAAGGTGTTCAGAATCTTTTTTTATTTATTTCTTCTTTGGGAGAAATGTGGATGTCCTAAATGGAAACCTATTACTGGGAATTATCTGGTGGAAGTTCTGCTAAAAGATTAGATTAACTTGAATATTCAAGGATGGATTAAAAGGGAGCTGAAGGAACAATTAATTTATAGGTACAGATTTTTTTTTGTTTGCCTTTGAGTAAATTAATTTCTCAATCATGAGACATGAAGGGAAGGAAGAAATTCTTGCTTATTCTAGTTAAGTGTGGAATTGCATTTCTTGCAGCTTTTCTTAAATCACGTGGGGTACTTAATCTCCATGTGATGGCTCTTTAACTTGTCTTTTCAAGTGTGTTTTTTGGTGGCTTGATGGTATGTAGAACATTTCCTTCCCGTACTTCAGCATTTCTAACCCAAACCTGCGTATGTTTGAAACCTTAGCTTATTCACACTTCCTAATCATAATCCCCTTGGTTTCCTTGTCAGCGCCTTTTTGTGGTATTTCTCTGGACACCTCTATCTAATATCTCCAGAGGTTATTCTACAGAGTAACCTTTGACAAGATCTATTACTTACTACTTACTGCTTTTAACAAGGTGAAAGGAGGTCAGGCTCTGCAAAAGGCGGGCATTATTAGAAGACTGCTGTAGAGTTTCTTGGTGGCTTGTCCATCTCTTCTGGCAGCACCGTCTGCAAATCAGTTCAGGCGCCTCCTCTACAGCACAAAAGAAAATTGCATTTATGACCGGATATGATCATTTGTAGATAACATACGTCCGTGGGAGAGTGGTTACTACGTGTATTACAAAGCTCCTGGTTGTTTCTCTGTCAAGGTTGTGGCCTACCGATGCACCCAATGGAATCTGTAGAGTTTTGCTCTCAGCTTCAAGTGTAACAGGATTTCAGCCTGTTTGTGTGATCCATTTAATTGAGCTTCGTGACTGATGCTAATGACTTTTGCTGCTACAGGAATTGAATTGGTAATTTGGTTACCCCTCCTGTCAGAGTTCAGGATCTTCTAAATGAGAGTTGGTGATGTCTATTTCTTTAATCAAATTAAGATGCAAAAGGTATCTCTTTCTGATTTGAAAAAACAGATTGCAAAATCTCACTTTGTCAGAAGAGTAACTACAAATCCTTTTGGTTGACACTGAAAACCTTGGAAATTGGAGAAAACATATTTTCTCCCAAATTAATTAAAAAGCTGAGAAATCGCACAGGAAAGTTTAGACAGATCCCAGAGGTAGCTAAAATGCAATTTAAAAAGAATGTCTAGTCACTTTATCTGCATGCATCCTCTAAAAATGAATGAAAAACCTTTCTAGGGAGCTTTGAAATACCCCAGTCTGGGATTTTGTCAATGAAGAGTGATTTTTTTTTTTTTTTTTTTTTATCCAAGCCTGGTTCTGTCAGTTACTCCTTCTGTACATGTAGAACCCACAAAAACTGCTGCTGTACGTTTCAGATGCAAACAGCTATAGTACAGGGGAAAACAACACTGTCTGAGGCATAACGATAACTCATATAAGACTCCTCTCATCCCCAAACACTGAAAACCAGACTAACCTGTTGTTCACTTTCTGTCCAGGGACAATCAGTTAACCACATGCAACCAGTGAGTGAAGTGCTTTGTCTTAGGATAGAATTTAAATTTGATTTACCTAATGGGAGCTGATTGCCACATGACTACCGTATGTGGATGGCATGGGCAGCTGGGGCTGAGCCCTGCGCAGAAATTAGGCATGATAACTGTCTTGAGAATGCTGAAATGTGTATAGGGACAGCAAATAAGGGTGCAAATGTGAAATGTGTATTACTTATTTTTGCTTCAAACACGAAAATGCAAGATGAAGAGAAGTAATACTTTTTTTTCAGTATGATCACACAGAGTTTAAAATATATACTGCTAAGGCAAAACAACTTTCTGCAAGAAGAAAAAGAGGTCTTCTGACATACTACGATTCCTGTTGTTCTGTTAGTTTCCCATGTCAGCAACCTCCCCAAAATTAATTCACTAAGAATTTACAGGTAGGAGTGTCTTGACATATTCCGTCTTTGTCAAACTCACTCTTTATTTTTCAGCATGCAGACAAGTCCTCTTTTGATTTTTTGGGGGTGTTTTTAATTTTATTTTAATTTTTTAATTGCATCCCCCCCTTTGGTGCAAGCTCTTTGTAGCTGGACATGTGGTAATTTACCAAGCGGATTGGCCTTCAGTTTAAGTGTTAAGGGTGAAAGCTGTACCCTGTGTGGCAAAGCAAGGGCTCTGTCCTTGCTCAGCTGAGCAGGTGTTTGCGGAAGGTTTCTTTGAGACTGAACCCTGCAGAAGGAGACCAAGAGGTTGTAAGGTGACTGGATGCACCAACAGGGCAGAGCAGCAGAGGGAGAAGAAAATCCTTGCTAATAGAGAGGTAGAGAGCTGGGAGCCGGTTTTCTGGTCTGGTTTTGCAGCGAGAAGGACGAGGACTAGCTACTGAGCGCTTTGGAGGCAGAGGGTGGGGTTGAGCCGGGGTTGGGCTAGCCGACAGCAGGGTGAAACCTGCTTCTCTGTCAAAGCCTGGGTTTTGTGGCGGCTTTGACAAAAAGCTATGAAGTTAGCCTCCGCAGGTGGAATCCATCCCTGCTAGAAACTGTTGAACTTTTAAAGTAAACCTGAGTCTTAACACAAGTTTAGTACAATGATCCTAGTATTAGGACGTGTGCATTTTAAATTTCAGCCACAAAAGTAAGGTGCTACCAGAATAGAAAGGAATTACTTTCCTCTCTCTAGCCTGTTTTGACTATGATAGAATATCTCACAGTTGATTAATAACATCTGATTTAGATTCTGTCAGAGAAGCTTGTATACGTGCTTCTTTCTTTGTTTGTTTTATCCCCCCCACCAGCCACAAAACCCCTACTGCTCATCTGTGTAAAACCTTGCGCTGACTTGAAGGGGAATTCCACATGCAATTGCAAAAAAAAGATGCAGAGCCTGTAGCAAGGGAGAAAAAAAGGTGATGCTGCTTCTTTCTCTCTCTTCACATCTGCTTTCATGCTTCCTTTTACTCAAGATTTTTGGTACTAGCAGCGTTAGAAACAGCGGATGTCCCATTCTTGTTGCATAAATGCTGTACGGTGGGTTTGCATGTATTTTCCGACTTGTCTCCGTTGTTCAGTTCAGACAGAAGCCTCTGAACGATGGGCAAACTTACCACTTTAAAACCAAACTCCTGCTTGGCAGTTCCCGTAGCCGAGTCCTAGGTGGCACCCAGCTTTGCGTCTAGTCCCTGACCCGGTGGCTGGAAAGTCTCTCCTCTGAACCCCTTATTCAGTGCAGAAGACTGCGAAGCTGTAAATACAGAGCGGGTGGGTACTTGGAGTGGTAGGTAAAGGTCAAAGAGCTTTAGAGCAGTTAAAAGGAAAAGGCATAATGAATCCTTTTGGGTGTGCGGTCACTGAGAAGATGAATTGACTGTTAACTTCTGTTTGTGCGTAGCCTGGTTGGGGGAATTCAGTTCAATTTAAATGCATTTTAGATTTTTTATAAGGTACCTGTGTGACAGTCAACTTCATGCAGATGAAATTACACCTCCAGATCTGTTAGGAGCTGAGAAACTCACAGCTCACTGCCTCCCTTTCACCTGTACCTATGATGAGGCCACGAAAGATGCAGCCAGGGGGCTTTCTGTTCCAAGTCTTTGCTTTCATTGTAAGCTTTGCTTCAAAGTTGGAAGCAAGGGGTCTGCTTGGCTTAGCTAGGAGCTTGCTTGTTACGGTGGGTATGGATGTTTTTTCCCCCAAGTGGTGGTTGACCACATGATCCGTTTGCATCAACTGAGGCAAAAACCTGGGACCTGTGGTAGCTGAGGCTCTTCATCAAGAGTTTGAGCTGTGTTAGGTTTTACCACCCATTCGACACCTGCCGAGGAGGCGTCTGCCCTCTCTTCATCAGTACCTGCTGGATAAGAGGAAGGCAGATTCCTTACCCTGCCTTTTCCTGTACTGCTCTCGGTAAGTGGTCTGCCTGGGCTCCACTTGCAGGAGTGCAAGCTGTGGCACCTACATCAGGGAATTCCCCTAAATCTAGGGTCATCAGAATTATGTCTAAACACGGTGTGCTACACTGCTGCTAACAGGAAACACCAGTTTACCAGAGCAGAAGGGGTGTTCGCAAGTTTCCGGAGGTATTCGGTGGTGGTAGGAGTTGTGGTAGGTTGGGTGAATGTTGCTTCCCCGTGAGCTGGACAGAGTCTGGAAGATGGAATTTTCCTTTCTGGCAGGCCATGCTCATGAGGAGAAACTTTGTGCTCTTAGAGCAGTGTTTTCTGGGGGCCTCCTGTGCTCAGTCTCTTAAGGCTGCTGAAAAAAATGTAGAGGAAGCAGCCCCAGGTGAATTGGAAGAGGGGTGAATGTACGGAAGTGTGCTGTTTCCCAATCATCGGGGATGTTCTCAGCCCCTCCCACACCTCCAGGATAAAGTTCATTTGCTGTAAGATAAGGCAGGTTTTCTTATCATGAATAGAAGACTCCAAAACAACATTGGCTTTGATTTCAAAGTGAAGGGGAAATGCTAGTTCAGAGGAATCTGTAAAGGGCTGAAGGTGTTTCGTGTCAAAATACAAGTTCTTCAGTGGCTGTAAACATTGTTCCACTATTTACAATATAATACTGTTGTTTATGCTTTAGCTTTTTTGCCTATTAGAACAAATTTACTTTCAAGATGATTAAATGCCTTTACTTTTGTAATGTTCTTTTTACCAGGTTGTGTAGTGATCATGGAACAAATAATTTGGGTTAGGTGATTCTCCTGTGCCAGCTGGATAAAAAAAAAATCTTGGAGCGAATTGGTGTGCTTAGATGCCGATACTGAAGGGGAC
>NW_010259292.1:0-724 GCF_000690775.1 Eurypyga helias
GGCCCGCCTCCCTGCAGGGCAGCCAATCAGCTGCGGGCATTGAAGATAGACGTGATCGCCAGCTAATTGCCATGAAGCAACCGCCCCAGCGCCTGGGTTATCCTGCAACATGGCACAAACCGACCAATCCCGAGAAAGGCTGGGAACCCGCCCCATAACAAGGAAGTAACCAATCAGACACCCCGTGAGGGGATGTTGGGACGGCGGCCGGGACGGAGCGGCTTCTCCGTGCGACGGGACGTGAGGGCTGGGAGGCCCTGGGACCCGCTGTCACGGGAAACGGGATGTCCCATCCCTGGAAGTGTCCAAGGCCAGGCTGGATTAGGCTTGGGGCAACCTTGGCTATGATGTCCCATCCCTGGAGATGTCCAAGGCCAGGCTGGATTAGGCTTGGGGTCAACCTGGGCTATGGAAGGTGTCCCTGCCCATCGGAGGGTGATTCCATGACGGCGGGTGCCATAGGTAGGTGTGTTTCCTCTTTGGCCGTGAACAAAGACTTTGACTGTAACACCGAGTTCTCCGTTACAGAATGTTTAGTAACGGCGTCCAACAAACAAATGCCAGGATCGTTAGCTGCCTCGTATCCTTCCCCTGAGTGGGTGACTGGTGGTGACCCTCGGGGCTCAGTCCCAGCAGCGCCTCTCAGCATTTCACTGCACGGGCCTTGTTTAACGTTGACAACGGTTTGTCTGCAGCTCCCGTGCTGGGTTCAGCCAGGAAAGGG
>NW_010259293.1:0-3323 GCF_000690775.1 Eurypyga helias
AGGGATGCAGCACATGCCTCTCTTCGCTTTTTGGTTTCTGACATCCCTCACAGTCTGGGGAGAGCTTTTCTTCCGGCCCCGTTGGTGCACGAAGGCCAGGCAGAGCGATGGTGGTGTGGGTCGCAGTACGGAGAGGCCGGCTCCGGGCTCAGGCATTAACTCCCTCGGACTGTGCAGCGCATCTCAGGGAAGCCTTTGGAGCCGAGAGGGCTGGGAGGGATGGCTCCACCAGGTTCTCCAGAGCCTGCTTGCACGGCCTGAGGAAACCAGCGGGGAGCTGTGCCCCTCTCTCCCCCGCTGCTAGGCTGGCGCTCGACTGTTGAAGTGCGGTGCGTACGCCAGGCAGTGCCACAGGCTCGCACGCCACCAAGGAAATAGCTGATGGCCCTTTCTTTGGGAGCTGTTTCCGTCTCTGGATTCAGAGCGCCCGGTGTTCAGGGAATGGCTGAAGCCTGCAGCCTCTGCACTTGCAGATCCTGCGCTCGGCTCGGAGCCCGGCAAGCCTGGTGGGTGCTCGCCACCTCTTCAGCGGCACTGGGCAAGGAGTGTTCGCGGCAAACAATCACCGGGGTTGGAGATCACCATCCCGCCGCGTCCCTTTCCAAGTGCTGAAAACAAACTGCTTCTCTGGCTTCGGGTGTCACGTAACGGGGGGGAAATGGAAACGAGTCTGAAAGGGTTTCCCTGATGCTGTGTCTGTGTTCAAGGCCAAGGGGCAGCTCTGCTCTTACTGGTGAAACCCTTGAGAACGTGGACAGCCCCCACGTGCAGCCCTGGGCAGAGCCCGCTGCGGGCTGGGTAAGCCCAGATTCTCTGCGGACTCTTGCGTGAAGCGAGGTGGGGGTCAGGGCCGGTCGGGCTCGGGGGGCAGTGCTGGCCGCGGGCTAGCGCAGTGTCGCGACCGGGGGGCTTGTGAAAGTATGTGCTCTTTCACAGGTGAACGGAGCCGGCTTTGGCCCTGCCTGGAAAAAATACAGAAATGCCCTTTGCTTGTTGGTGCATTGGCAGTCTGTAGGGTGTTCGGTGATTTCATACCTCGGGCAGGGAAGTGGCTACTGAAACAAGGTCAGTTTTAAAACTCTTCTGCAGGAGAAGCTGGCAGGTCTGCAGCAGAAGGAGGAAGAAGAGGCTGGCGGGGGGTTGGAAGTGACACGTAAAATCCTGTTTTCCCTGGCTCTCTAGCAGATGCGGTATTTTCATGATCTAAAATGCAATATCATGTTTGAAAGATCCATAGTTCCTTGCTTGGAAGTCAGGATTCCCAGAACAGGGTCACAGTTTACTGTTTGTTCCGGGTGTTGTCTGGTCAGCTTTTAGTTTTTTGCGCTTCGGACCGATCCGTTTTCTCCCAGTAAATTTTACTTTTGTGCCCCCAATCAGTAGCCCGTAGCGGTACAGTTTGGTTGCAGATACCGTGGGGGAATGTTTGTGTGAAACCTCCTTTGCTGCCATGGGCTGTATTTTGCTGGAAGGATTAGATTGTCTGCCGAGGCCGTGGGACAGATCTGGCCCTCGGGTGGGATTTGATCTGACGCGATTCCCTCCCCGGGAAATTACAGATTTTCCAATAGGCATTTTTATGCTCTGGAAGCCGGTATTGGAAAAGTAAAGAAGAACAGGGCAGCAGTAGTCGTGTTCTTTTGCCATCGTTCGCTGACCAGTGTTTGTCCCTCGCCCACCCGCGTGTGAGCCTGAGCCGCCTTTGGGCTCACAGGCAGCGACGCTTCCCTGCACGAGTCCGTAGGTCCCGGAGGCACAGGCCGTCTGAGCCATCGGCTTGTGTGACAAATGCCATGTGAGGGTTCGGTGGGGGTGAGTCCCAGCCAGATTCCCAGCTTGAGGGGGAGGTGGACACGGTGTGCAGCGCCTGGCCGCACCGTTTTTGTCTGCCAGCGGTTTGTGCCATGGCGTTTCTCTGCAGGGAGCGTGGCTGCTGGATGCAACCAGCCTCACCCCGGGCCCTGTTTGTAGCCCTGGGAGCGTCCTGCCCTGCACCGGGGGAGCTGGCAGGGCTCCCCCAGGTCACCTTGTCCTCGGTGATGGCAGCGCGTGGCTGTGCCGCGGGCCGGGGGCGCAGAGCTGCTCTGGCACTGGCAGGGCTCGCACCTCCATGTCCCAGCGAGCCGCGGTGCTCGTGAAGCACATCCCTGCTCCATCCCGGCGGGAAGGCTGGATCTTTGCCGTCAGCCAGCCCAGCCCCCCAGCCCTGGTGCATGAGGGGCTCGGCCCAGGGCTCACCCACCCGCCTCGCATGGGCTGGGCAGCCCCGTGGGGCATCTGTGTTCGCAGCTGCATCCAGTCTGTGGGCTGGTGTCTGCTCCGGAGAGCCGTGGAGGGGCGGTGGGGGGCTCTGGTCCTGCCGGTAGCCACTTCAGAGACCCATCCTCCCTGTTCACAATTTCTTTCCATTTAATCATCACTTTTTAGTATTTGCAAGGCCCATAAGAGGAACACAGCACGTTAGGGCCATCTTCAGCCTTACCCTTTGCAACAGCCCTGCATACCGAGCCGAGGCAGGACTTCGCTTTAGTCTGGCTCTGTCTCTCCTCCGTTTCGCTCGTTCGGGCTCAGCTGGGGGACGGTTCTGTGTCGCCCGTTGGGGAAGGGCTGTTGGATGGTGCTTTAGTGCTGTTCTACAGCGCAGTGCCTGGGCAGCCGAAGCACACCCCTCCAGCAATCTGCACCTTCCCTGATCCCGCAGGGCTGTCCGGGATGCCTGCAGAGGGTGTAGGTTCTTTATTTTCTTACGGAAGCTGTGCATTTTCTTCTTGGTGATGCTGTTCCTCGGATCCTCTTGCAGCGTGGTTTGATCTCTCCCTGCAAATGGGTGTCTCCAGCTCTTGGACAGCATATGGGCACCTTCTCTTTTTCCCTTCGAGGGTCTGTGGGACACCGTGGACACTGGCATGTGGTAGCCCCATCTCACGGAGCAGAGCAAAGGCTCTAATATCCTTGCAACCTAACGGCATCTTCATCACGCAGCGGCAGGGCTCTGTGTTCCCAGTCCTGTCCCGCTTCTCTCGCCTGGGGGGATCTCCGTGTGCCTCCTCTCTGCGTGCTGCGCCCCATCCTGCTGCCCAGCTTTTATCGCCTCCTTGCCCCTCACTGGCTCTGGCAGAGCCTGGAAAATGGAGCCCAGCAGAGCTCATCAGTTTTGGCTCAACGCGGTGCTACGCCTCCCAGTTCTGGATCCCGGGTGGGAGCGCTCGGCAACTCACGCACCGCAGGACCGGGGCTGTGGGGCTGCTAACACCCCTACCAAACCCACGTCCGCGGGGTCTGCTCCGCACACGGGGAGCGACCTGTGCCCGCCCTGTGGAGTC
>NW_010259294.1:0-2227 GCF_000690775.1 Eurypyga helias
CACAACATGGTGTTACTGCAACACTCTGGACTGAGTTAAAACAAATTCAGGGCTTATCATCTGCTGGGAAGTAGTGGGTGACAGGTATCCCTCATGGACTTGTATCTCAAGGAATGTTCAAGGTACGTGGGCTCAAGGAACACCTCTCAGTGCTGTGCAGAGTCAGTAATCTCTGTGAAGGAATTCTCTCTGAGCAGGTGCAGGCTGTGGAGCTTCCCTAGCTGCCTACTAGAGAGGCATGCGCCCAGCAAACTCTGATGTACCCAGCACATCACTGTTAACTCCATTGGGAAAGAAGGAAAAAAGGAAAATGAAAGTTCGCTGTTCATAAAACTTCTTTTGTTTGCTAGGCTCTACCAAGATTCTCATCCCTATTAATGCACGTAGACATACAGCTTGGTCTCACTTCATGTGGAAAGGAATGTTTCCATAGAAGAAAAATCCAGGCATATACAGAGATCTTTTTGCTTCCTCTCCTACGTACAATCTCTCCGCAATGAGTCGCCTCCTCCCAGAGACTGACACCTACAGCTGACAATCTTTGCAGTTTGGATTCAGTCCTATAGTTTTGTTACAGTGAATAGTTATTAGTAAAACGGGAAGCAGAAATAGAGATGGGAAACTATTTTCATCAAGCAAGAATTCATGTGAATACAATGATGGGAGTGACAGCCCTTAATTGTGTTGATGTAAAAGTATTTAGTAGGCCAGTTATAAATAAACACTCCAGTGGCAGAACGACTTGATTTTCTACATGCAGTTAACACTCCTTTCTGCTTCTTAGAGGTAAAGGAACTCAAGGCCTTAAAAATTCCAACCAATCAAACCCCACCAGCAATTCTCAAGTTACCTTCAGTCAGACTGTACCATGTGTCATGCAGCATACTTTCACACTCCTGACCTATTTTCTCAACTTCACAGCTTGGGAACTGATTAAAACACACTGAGATTTATGGATTTAAACCTACCCCTGAGCTAACATCTCATACAACCATTACTTCAGTCCTAAACCCAATATATCTTAAAAAAGAGGTTAAGATAGCATAATCAATCTCTTTATCCCAACAACCTGTGATAAAATGTAGCCATTCTTCAACAAAAGGTATCACTATATTGTCAATAAAATAATAAGGTGAAAAGGACCAACTTACTTTATCAATGTTTGTGTTATCAAGGGCAGCATCTATCTCATCTAAAATAAAAAAAGGTGCTGGCCGAAAACTGTAGAAGACAAGAGAGTATTTGGCATTTAGATGCAAAAGTGTCACCGCACATTCTCATTACTGTTGAGATTCACTTACTCACATCATAACGTTTTCCTAAGACATAATGGCAGGTAAAAAATAAATGTCTTCAGTAAATGTCTGCATACTCTTATTAGCAGATCTTTTTTCTCATGGTTGTAAGGTACTTTCCTGCCGTCTACTCAGCCACATACAAGGATAACACCATAGCATTTCTTTTTACCTGTGTATAGCAAACAGAAGAGCCAGAGCTGCCACAGATTTTTCACCTCCTGACAAACTGTCCATTGGCATAAAGCGTTTTCCTGGAGCCACGCAGTTAAAGCCGATGCCTTCCAGATATGGCTCCTCAGGATTTTCAGGACTAAGGAATGCCTGGGAACAGATACATTTAGTTATTCATGACATTTATAGCAATGTCAAGATGAGTATTTTTAGGTTTAAGTACTGACTGAGCTCGTAAGTTGCTTCATTTGTTCGTGACACCTGTTCATCTGCACTGCAGAGCAGCACCATAAAATCTCCCAGTGAATATGCCTTTGTTAACAAACCACGAGCTAGGTGGCTAATTAACAATTTTGGAAGTGGCTCCATGTACTTATTATTTACATGCTTTCAATTACTAAAATAAACTTGATTTTATCACCTTTTAATGCAATTGCACTTTTTTCAATTATTAAAATTTTAAACTTCAAAAGCAGTTTTCTCCTTTGTTTGCAAGTAAATATACTTCCAAAGCTACATTTTTTTTTCATGAAAGGTTAGTTTTACAAAATCTAGCTTTGCAGTGGAGAAAGATTTTAACATCGCTAGGCTTCCTCTATACTTTGTATCCTGGTTCCCAGGTCTAAAAATTAAAGGTATTATTTTAAAGGAATGGCCATTTTACCAAACCATTAAAAAGCTTCTCCATCATACTAATTGCTACATGGTTTATTTTTCCTGTTAAATAAAAGAGACATCAAAATAATACAGTCTCTTTC
>NW_010259294.1:2238-11020 GCF_000690775.1 Eurypyga helias
AAAAATTTCCTTAGTTGTCCCTTGTTTCAAATGGCTCCTCTCAGATCTCAAAAGAAAAACAATACATGTACTCTGACTTAAAATAGTTCCTGTGGGAAATAGTTTTGGAAGTAATAGGGCTTGCAATGTCTTTGTGTTGCTGGAGGTATACATATTTTCTTTTTCACCACTAAGCGAATGTTTGTCATGGTATAACAACATCCTTCAGGCTGTAAACCTGGCCAGTATCTCGCAACGCAGCTCACAGTTCTATGCCTCTGGGTACATCTACACAGAAGTTCGCAGATGTATGGACACCATTAGCAAAAATCATCTTGTAGCTTACTAGGGTACACATACACCTTGCTCATCAAGGTGTGAAAGGAACAACACCTCTTTCTCCACAAAGGAATGGAAAAGAACAGGTGGCAAACCCAGCAGCCAGTCTGTTTACATCAAATGTCTTAGGCAGTAGTTTCTTGTAAGGTACTTGTAACACACAATGTGCTGATGAATTAAGTTTTACTGAGCAACATATTCAGTGCACAGTCCAGAATTATTCAGTCTTAGTCCAGAATCGATGGAAGTTTAACTCAATCTATCAAAGCTGCACTTTTTTTTTGACTGGACAGTAAAGCATAATTAATATTATTATATTAATTTCTTAATTAAGAAATTTCATTTCTTAAGAAACATTAAGAAGTTTTCATGTTAAAAATTGTTAAGGTTGCCTAAAAAGCATCTGTTAAAGCTGTAACCTAGACCACCTCTTCTGAAGGCAGAAGTCAGAGCCAACCCTTTCCTTAACTAACCAGAGGAGTGGCCAGACATGGAGCAATTCATTTATCTTCCCATGCGCTTGGAACGGGTTCCTCCAGCTACTATGTTACTATAAAGTAGGCAGTTTTAGCTTCCCAGCTAATCACTGGATAATCCCTTGGCCAGGTTACCACTACAGCTGAAAGGAAGGCACAGCATCGCAGACCTCAAAAAAAGCACCCAACTACTGTTTTTTGGCAACGCGTCTGGAAAATACTGGTAGTTCCAGAGTGATGCAGAGTCAAGACCTGCCTGATGTTTAGTTTAGTGGGGAAGGTACGTGCCCAGTAATCATGAACAAAGAATTGCTCTATTATCCTGTCCAACCTAGAAGCAGAAAGGATATATTTAAAGATATTCAAGGTGTTCACTGAATATCTGACTCTGAGGGAAAACGCAAAATCTGAAGTTTAAGCCAGACAAGAGTTCAAGCCTGAGCCCTTTAAACATTCAAGCATCCACAGAATTTGGTGTAACCAAAACATTTGGGAGTTTCCTCTTTAATTCTGGCATTAATACTGGCACACTAGCAAGGATTAATACAGTTATGACTTTTTTTTTTCCTAAAAGTTTCTTAAGTTACCAAGTATATCTTTTTAAAAATATTTAAATAGGAGCCTCGAAACTTGATACAAAACACTAGCACTGAAATAGTGATTTATGATTTTTAGATTTATCTAATGATTAAAGGTTTTTAATTTCTTATTATTGCTATCACTAGATCTGTAAACCAATGGTATTTTTAAATTAAGTACTTGAAAATATTTTACAATTGTTACGATAATTTACAAGTCTGATAAATAAAAGACCTTACCCAAACTAAACCAAACTGAGTAGTTCCCAATTTTGTTAGCACTCTAGATCACATTTTTCTGTACAATGTCAAGCATGCTTTGGCATATTACCTACTCCTCCCCTGACCCCAGGATTCTGAAGTCTTTATTATTTGTGTAATTCTTTTCTTCAAGATTGAAACTGGCTTTGGAAACCACAAGTGTTACTAAGCTTTCCTATTCTAGATAACAAAGTGTCAAGTAGGCCTTTTAAGCCAAGCAGCTAAGAACATGACACACCTGAGCACTACTGTTCCTGCAAAGCTTCTTGTAGATCTGATCAATAGCTATGGAGGCATGCTCAAAGCACTGGCTAAAAAGCTCGTATCGCCTTTTTTTCACCTGTTCGAATTCTTGCTTGCACGTTCTGGCCTCCTTTCTGCTGGTCTCAAAAGCTATGAAAAAAATCACTGAAATTACTCCATAATAAGCCTCTAAGCAAATACATGGAACAAATAGATATTGCTTACCTTAATAAGCATCAAGAAAATGATGTACTCCAGAAAAATGTTCTAATGCACATACAGGGAGCATACCAATACTATGGATTTCCTTCCAGATTTCGAATGGAGGCCCCAAAAACTGAAAAGCTGGGATGTACTCAAACTGCTCTGTGCCACATTCATCAATGAACACAACTCTTCCAATTCCTTCTGTAAGCTGGGCAGCCTCAGCAGCACCAGCATTTACCTGTTACATCTTCAGAACCCCTGGGTTTTCTTCATATGTTAATGTCTGCAATGCTTTTTAGGACAACAATAATTTTGCAGTAATGCTCATGTCCGAGTTCTGGACAACATATCCCTTCAATTATTTAAGAAAAATTTAAAGAATTTTATGATTCAAGTCAGTAATTTTGAGAAAATAAGTAAAAGTACTTTAGGATGTCACGAGACCAACACGGTATCTTTCCAATCATTCAAATTGTTTCAATACACCACTGCAGAGTAAAGTATATGCTAATAAATTATCTACATATAATTAAAAAGACACTGAGGATAAACACTTGAGCACAAAAAATACCTTCATATCTGAAAGGAGCAAAGCCAGCAGGACCAACCGCAGAAAGAAGAATTTCAATTAGGGTGACAACTCTCACAGTTAACAAAAGAGATCAATATGAAAGACTCAGTGTTACCATCTGTTGATTCTTGGAACTTGTTCCGAGCTATCTGTAATTTCTCTACTGCTTTCAGGTTTGGAGCAGCTGTCTTGATTAAAGTATTCTCTTTAGATTTTATTTCCTGCTGCATCTGGTTCAGATGATCCTCTATATCCTTATCAGTCTCTATATTCTAAAGAAAAAAATAAAAATACTAGTGCAATAAATTGCTTTTAGGCCAAGATATTTCAACATATACGGCAAGCACTCATGGTTTCTGGAAGACACTCAATCTGTAATAATTATAAACAGAAAGATTACCTTCAAGTCGTCTGCTAGGCTGCTGTAGTCTATCCGAATTGCCTCTTCCCTTTCATAGATACTTGATGTGGTCTGTGTGCCTTCTGTTTCAGTTCCTAGCTATTAATACGAAGGACATTCCAGTTCAGAAACATGACAGGGTTACCTTTTAAACTGTTAAAACAATACATTAAAAGGATATAAAATGGGGAGACAGAGGTAACATGGTATGAGGTAAACTTATTCCATTGCTCCTCCTCAAGATAAAATGGAGTTAATGGTTAGCTAAGACCTTATGAGTCTAATTAAAAAATTCACCTCTTACATGACGTGGAAAACATCTGCTAAATTCAGTTTGAAGCAAAGATGAAAGCAGCAGTAATTTATCTGTAATATATCTAGAACAATGTGCATGGTGTAAATCTCCCAATAGGAAAGGATTTACATTCCCATGAAAATTCATTCCCGTTTAAAGGAAAGGCTCTGAAGCGTGTAACTTGAGGTGTTTCTTCCACGCTACTGGTCTCAGAAGAAAAAAGTAACTTCAGTCCTGTACAGCATGAGCAGAGTATCTTCTTGACACCATAAGCCTGGATTTCAAATGGCTACTTTCCCTTGAATGAAACATGTGCCACACGTGATCAACAGTCCCTTTCCCACCAAGATTCTTTCTTTCTCAGAACCAATTCTTACTGGTGGTCTTAGTGATATTAATCAGGAATCGATGTTGTTCCTACTGCCCAACTCCTTGGTTTCATCTCTTCCTTATTCATAAACAGCGAGAGCTGAGCTACCTACATAGTCTGCTGATAATTCATGCCCTTTCCCCTCAAAGGCTGCAATCTCACTGCCTTCATTTTGCCTTCTGACCCACTCATACCCATCCTCCAAAAGTAATTTTCTTCGGAAAGGGTTCAACTAAACTACTTCTAAATTCACAGACTTGTAGCAAGTCCTTCAAAGCCCATTACTTTTTTCTTTTGTAGCAGTGGAGAAAGTTTAATTTTTCTCACAAAAGATATGCTGGAGAAAGAGGGAACACTGAGAAAAATTATGAGAGTCAAGCCTCTGAAAGCAGGAGTCTGTCCCTGATTTCTGTGAGTGTCTACATCTATGGAAGACAAAAGGATGGTTTTAGCGTTTGTATTACTGATGTTTAACCAAATATTAGACCCATGTGTGTCCTCTTACATACATATATCTAGAATACTCCACACCAATTTTCTTGTACCACCGCGATTTTACATATTTCACAGAAACATATTTCAAGCACGAGCAAAGAAACACTCAAACAACATTTCTGACTACAGCAATAAACTAAAATCCTTCTCTTGAACAGATGCTGCCTGATCACAAAAAAACAATGTATTTATTTGAACATTATTATGTAAGACAAATAGTCCTTGAAGGAAAAAATAAATATCTTTAAATTCAAGACTAAGCAATTGCTCCTCCGTACTACTTTCTGTAAACATTTTAAGTACCTCTACTTCACTGATGTCATCTAGTGATCCAGACAGGAGCTGTATTTTCAAGTCCTGCACCTTACATTCAAGAAGCATATTATGTCGTCTTAATCTTTTCTCTTCCAGTGAGGTTTCTATAGCTGTAACTTCCTTTTGTAATTTTGCAGCTTCTCTACAAAAGGCAAAAAACTATTGAAGAGCAGCAGCACCACTGCCAATAACATCCACAGCCACACAGCACTAAAACCAGCTACCAAGCACAAAGAGGGCTTTTTCCTCTGTAATCTCCATCAAACAAAGGAAAATGGTACTTAACTTCTTCCATCCCCCTCATTCCCTCGAACTACTCAAGGGGGAGCTGGAAACCACAAACTATTCTAGCGCACAAGCTAACACTCTGCTACTCTGTATGGTATCACATGGTAAATGCCATTAGCACGGATGGTTACAACATACTGCAAGTTCACGCTGTAGCATGTTCAAATATCCACCTTCCCTAACTACAACTCATCTGTTAAGCTCTGCTGAACACGTACAGAGATTTTATCTGTTTAAAATTTAATCAAGTATGTTTTATCATTACAATACTTGAAATATACCTTAATTCTTTGCAAGAAATTCCTTTGATAGAATCAAGTTGCTAAATAAGGCAGAGACGTAACAGTCATATTGTTAAAATCACACACTGTGAAATTAATTTCTAGGCATACAACCTATGAGTTTATGTAAAACTCTACAAGTTTACCTAGACACATTCTGCCAACGTGCCAGGTGTTTTTAAACATAAAGAAGGCCACTGATTGAGCCACTAAGGACATGAATAATAAATAAGCAGGAGAAAACTGAAGTATATACTGTCCCCAAAGCAGTTAATTTAAAAGAACAGTAAGGCCAAAATAGTGACCTAAAATTAGTATTAGTTTAATGTATCCAACACCTGAAAGGAGGCCTGGAGAAAATTCTCGTTAGTTGAACCAAATGTCCAAATTCAACAAAACAGGAAACAATTCAAACAAAAACAGGAAACAACCAGAAAACTTAATATTTCCACTCCCACCAAGTCATAAGCTAGTACGTACTTACCAGAAGTCACTACAGATCACAAGGCCTAACACTAGGTAAGTAAGAAGTGACTGCTGCTCTGTATGGTTTATGGGATGGCTTTCATGAGATAATCTGGTTCACATTAGTTTTGGGAAACACATACTGAATTAGAAATTTTTAACTAGTGCACACTGTAAATGCAAATCACCATCTCTCCAAAAAAACCCACACCCACACCCAAAAAAACCCAGAAGAGAAAATTAACCATCTGATCACTAAAATGCTTCTAAATATTATCACATTAATAATTTGCCTAGGAGTACAGTTAGTAATTACCTATTAAACGTTAACAATGTCTTTCTGAACTCTTCAACTTCATTTTGGGTTTTTCTAACCTCAGATTTATGAGCATTTAATCTATCCTTAAGATGTTGCTGCTTCTCCACAATTTCATTCACTTCTTTTAGAAGCTTTTCCTCAACCTGTGTAGAAACATTTACATTTTTAATCTTTCACCAAAAAGCTTGATATGGAACCTTTATTACACAGAAATAAAGAGTTAAAAGTTTAACCTGTTACAATACACCCAAACATCTTACAGCACAGAATCCAAAAGGCGCTGGGAAAACAGCCTGATTTCCACACAGGAAGATCCAGTTGGTTTGGATACATAGGCACAGCCAGCTCCAGAGTCACTGCACCTGACTAACATTAAAGCCATCAAACAGGACAGGGATCCTAGGACATCTATGATCTGCAGGCTACTCTCTTTTCCTCAATTAGACCCTTAGCTCTCCAAGAAGGATCCCATCTGCTGTACAACATATTTAGCAGTACCTAAGGTAACCTGAAGTTCTTAAAGTACTGCCTGTTAAAGATAAATCCCATGGTAATCCACAGAGAACAAAATCTGTGGAGGTACTCTACAGGAGTCTTCCCCTGTATAACCCAGACCACCGCTAAATGGCTAGAAACGAGGTGCTAGAGTATAGCACCTAGCACTGCATGCACAAAGACACGGGCCTTCAGAGACCAGTATCATGGCAACTCGATCAAGACTTAGTGCTGTTGCAGTATCTGAACAAAGTACCCTCAGAATTTAATAAAGTCCTTCTCCAGGACAAAAATACCTGAATTTGCTCAGTTACATTTCAGAAGAATTATGCACCCAGGCGTGAAGTCAGAGATGTTTCTCTGCATGACTAAGGATCTATTGCTTTTCCTCAGTATCAGAAATATGTGCCTTCTAACATTAAAATGCAGAGTTCGAATGATGTATGTGGGCTTTTTTCCCCGCTTTGGGGTAATTTTACATTTCACTTTTGTTTTTTGTTCAAAGCCCTATTACACACCTTTTCTCCCTCACTTTCCAGTGCACCACAAGCACAGTTTATCTAACAAGCAACACAAACACAGCAAAAATTACTTAAGAATGAAAAACACTAGGAAATAGGAATCCGTATGTATTACTTCAGCTAAAAATCTAAATTACTTGTCACGCAATTATTTTAAGCCTACTTATGGCTGTGAAACACCTTAAAGATGCAAAGCACCAGAGTTGTTCACTACTACTCACAAAAATCTTCCAGAGTCTCAGCCATGTGCTACTAGTTTTATCTGTAGTCATACACTGCCTTTTCATACAAACTAAACACAATCTAACACTGTACATACAGTAATCCCAAATCTAATTTTTAATAAGCTTATTTTAAATAATTACTAAGTACCCTAATATGATAGGCTATTCCAAGGTTAAAATGACAATATGCAACTGCAAGTTTTTAAGACTTATAAAGCCAACACTGAATTAAATCCTAGAAGAATTACTCAACAGAATCAACTATGTTTCTTCAAAATTGTACTTCAGTGCATTCATTCCTTTTGGTCCCAGATAAATATTAGCTGTATTTTACAGTTACCTTTTGTAGCTCAAAAATCTCAACTTCATCTTTATGAATGGACTCCCTCAACTTGCTGAGTGCGTTTGTCGATTTTTGCAGATGATCACGATTATATTCCAGCTGAATGTTTAGTCGTGTCTTCTGATTTTCAAACTCCAGTCTAGTCAAAGCACAGTATTTCAAACCAACAATAACAAATCAGGCTGGTAACTGTGATTTTAAGTTATTACAAGATACATTTTCACTTTGACTATTCAGATAGCATTTGTAAATCTTCTACTTCAACACAAAAATCTGCATATTCAGATCATCAATTCCACTACAGCCCATCCTGTGGATATACTGGATGTTACAAAAATACAGTGAAAATAATTTTAAAAAATTCAATATACAGTATGGCCACATTCAATATGGAAAATAACTGCACAGGTTCAAGTACCTCAGTATGGACAATATACCTGTAAATGATGCAGCTATGAGCTGGGCATAGGCTACACTGATGCTGTATATTTATCCAATGCCTGTGCTCCCTGGTCAGCCTCTGTAAGCTTCCAAGTCAGCTGGCATGTATATCTGACTCTTGTAAGGACCCTAGCTCAGCTGTGAGATGGCAATTCAGAAGCATGAGACCAGAGCATTTTAAGCCATAGTCAGCCTTGCTTATCGTCTCTCAACAGAGACCTGTACGTTTACAGGGATACAAAGGCAGAAACTTCTTTGCACGCTTCTGTGAGAAAGGACTGAAGTAAAACTACGCGGCTGTTTACAGAAAGGTCTCCTCTCAGCTGTTACTGTCTGCCTCTGAGCTTCCCAAATAATTTACTATTAGTGCCAACCCTTTTGCCTGAACAACAGATGCAGAACACCAGCTCCAGCCTCTTCAGGCCTGGGCAAGAAGGCACCATAGCACATAGGCTTACAGGACCGCTGATGGTGCTTTAACTGCAACTGAATACAGTGCACTACTACCTCATTACAGCCCTAGCCAAAAACATGCATTTGGACCAGTTTCTGAAAAACAGTCAGAGTCTCCTAGCAGCTGAAGGCTGGAGAAAAAAAAAAAAAAAAAAAATTCAATACCAGCAATTACACAACACATGTAGAAAAGGTGTTATTTCTATAAATAGTGTCAAGAAAACCCCCAAGCTACTATCTGCCTAAAAACACCTGTAATACAAGCAGACAGTTCATTTTAACATCCTCATTTTTAAGATATAAATTTGTAGTTACAGAACCATAGAATGGTTTGGGTTGGAAGGGACCTTAAAGATCATCTAGTTCCAACCCCCCTGCCATGGGCAGGGACACCTTGCACTAGACCAGGTTGCTCCAAGCCTC
>NW_010259294.1:11239-11491 GCF_000690775.1 Eurypyga helias
GGCCCCCCCAGAGCCTTCTCTTCTCCAGGCTGAACAAGCCCAATTCTCTCAGCCTTTCTTCATATGAGAGGTGCTCGAGCCCTCTGATCATCTTCATGGCCTCCTCTGGACTCACTTCAACTGGCTGATATCCTTCTGCTGTTGGGGGCCCCAGAGCTGGACGCAGAACTGCAGGAGGGGTCTAACAAGAGCAGAGTAGAGGGGGAGAACCCTCTCACCCAACCTGTGGGCCATGCTGCTCTGGATACAGCC
>NW_010259295.1:0-232 GCF_000690775.1 Eurypyga helias
GAGGGAACCCAAAGAGGAGGGGTGGGGGGAAGAAAGATTTACCAAATAGGGAATTTAGTCATATTTGTGTGCAATGCGATCCTTATTAGAGAAGAAATCCTTTAACATCGCACAAATCCATTTTTGCAAAACCCTCTCCCTGCGCGTAGCATAGTATCAAGTGTGAGCATTGGCAAGAGGCTGAAAGCACAGTGCACCGTCTCAAATCCTCTCGGGAATGGATGGAGCGGGG
>NW_010259295.1:664-892 GCF_000690775.1 Eurypyga helias
CTCAGGCTTATCTTCCTCCACAGCTACATCCCACCCAAAACACCCATCCCTTGGACGAGGTTGCAGAGGGCTAGCGGCCAGGGCGGGAAGGGAGGAGAGAGAGCAGGGAAAAATATATTAATAATAATAAGAGTACTGAGAGGAGCTGAAATGATCTCAGCGAAAAACAAGAGAGGAGGAGGAGGGGATGGACAGAAAAGGCAGCGTCCCCTCTTGGCCCCGGGAGCC
>NW_010259296.1:0-1060 GCF_000690775.1 Eurypyga helias
CCGGCAGCAAGCGGGGCGCATCGAGGAGAGGGGAGCGTCCCGGAGCTGGAGAGATGGGGAGCAGGGCGGAAAGGTTGGCGACCACAGGGCACGTCCCCGGGGTTCTGCGGGCTGGGCTCCCCCTGCCCCTCGGAGATGCGCCCCTCGGAATGGGCCCAGGCTCTTGAAGGAGGCAACCGCGCTCTTGCTCTGCAAAGTGACCCAGGATGGCGCGTTGGGCACAGGGAAGAGGTCGCAGGAGTTGCGCTTCTAATCTGCTCCCGGTCGACTTTCAGGCTCAGCTGTTTGATGCCATTAATGCAACTTTTTTTTTTTTTTTTTAATCTGAACTCCGTGTGCGTGTGTGTCAACATGCAGCAGGTGGTTTATTATATTCCCCGGTTATTATTTTATTACGGGCTCTTTTTATAGCTGCAATCACAATAATGCCCTGGAGTTTCGAGGAGGATTTTACCTCCGTTTTGCACCGCACACTCGAGCTTCTGAAAATATTTGGTTTTGGGGACGACGACACGTGGGGAGCTGGAGCCACTTCTGCTCCTGCCGGGAACGAGCAAAAAAAAACAAAGTTTGACTCGAGAAACAGCGGCCGCCCAAAGGCGGCTGAGCGGGCTGGGGAGCGTTTTGGGGGCTTGCACCCCACTTGCCAGTGTTTGGGGAAGGCGGAGGTGGGAGCGCTTCCCCAGCCGCCAAGGTGCACGCTGCCGGGATGGCAGAGAGGTTTGTCGGAGCTGTGAAAAGCAGAGATCGGCTTGTCTTGCTTTAACCTACATTAGCTCCGGGTCCATATGGTAGATGCTGCCTGTGGATCCTCAGCACCGAAGCGAGGCCCTATTCTTGCACGCCGCCCTGCTTGTGCCAGATGGTGCCTGGACCAAGTGGTCATGCGTGGGGTGGCTCTGGTTAGCCTAATAAACGTCCAATACAAGTCAAAAATCAAAACACACACATACTAACATCTGCTAGAGCCTGCAGTACCCAGCTAGCCTTTCAATACTGAATTAAAGAGCCCCACAGCCCTTCTGTTCCCCTAGGTTAGACACTCATTACCATTTATCAA
>NW_010259297.1:0-12813 GCF_000690775.1 Eurypyga helias
TTGAGTACCTCGGCCTTCTCCAGATCTTAGGAAATCAAGTTTATATATATAGATATATTTTCTGCGCATAGCAGGAGTCATGTTATCAAAATTTGTAACTAACACCATTGCAATTACATTGTCATGATATAAAACTTTAAGTTATATATAATCAGAAAAGTTACCCTACTCTTTGGCCTCCTTCAGGTTCTGAAAAAGGGAAGTTTCTTTTGCTAAGCAGCTAACCCCAAGATCCTCCCTTTTATCAGTTTAATCTTGGTGCAGATATGTAATGATACAGTTCTAATCTTGGCTTGGTTTCTGAAGTTTCAGCGTATTTGTTTTATTATATAAGCAACAAGGACAAATATTTGTCTCAATCCTAAGGTAAATGGTCTGGGTTATGGGAAGAAACCCAACCTCGTGAAAGATGTCCCTGCCCATGGCAGGGGTGTTGGACTAGGTGATCTCTAAAGGTCCCTTCCAACCCAGACCATTCTATGATGCTGTGATTTGATGACAAGAATTATTTGTTTTGGAGCAATGTTGGAAACATATTTGAAGGTAAATTGAGAATCTGATGCTTTGGGGAGGCTACACCATGTTTTCTGTCTTTGATCTATAACCAGAGCAACTGAATGTCTGTTTTTAGAGTTCTTGCTTCCACACAACCTTTTACATACGGAAGTTCTGTCTGGACAGGACAAATTGCCAGGGATTTTTTTTGCTAGTTTCTCACATAACCCCAATTTCTGAGTAATGTTCTGGTGAGTGCTCTCTTCTTTTCTCTTTGAAAATAAAAGTAGCCAGGAAAGTATTTATTCAAGATCACCTTTTTTTTATGAACAGGGTATTTCAGCTCATTAAGACATCTCAGCAACCTTTCCTCCTTACAGTGACCTCTTAACCTGAAAGTCCAAGAATGATTGGAAGTTCCTGGCCTTTGCAGTGGGTTTTTGTTGTTGCAGTAATAATCCAAGTCCATAACTCCGTAAACCAAGTGTGATTACTTGCTAATGCTGGTATGGGAAAGTGACTCTGTGCCATAGACCTGCTACAGTCACACCACTATTAAAAAAAAAAAAAAAAGTGAGCATTCTAAGTAATGAGCAATGTAAGAAGCAAATAAATTCAAATTCTTAGCATTTCACACAGAAATTTATCACTTAGCAAGGACATACGTCTAGAACATTGTAACAGGCTGAAGAACACTGAGGAAACAGAAAAATGTTAAGCTAAAATGAAATAGATAATGTAGGTAAAATTACATTATAGAGGCACATCTGTATTACAGTTTATTGTAACCAAAAAAAAAAAAAAATGTTCACTACAAGTGTTCTGGGAAAGATTGAGAACTGATTTTTGTAGCTTTCTCTCTTCTGATCAGTTTGAGGTACAAGGAGTAGTGAGGAGTCAAGAGTCACTTACAGGCTCTTTGGAGTATTGGTAGTATTTTTGGTGACTGGTAATATTTTCCTCAAAAGTCAAGGAAAACTGGTCACAAAATGACAAGGTTAACCCTTCTTCCTCTTGCTAACTCTTATTCCTCTTCCTGAAAAATCGGAATTCTGAGCAAGTAAGAGATTAAATCTTCAGACACATAATCACATTTACCTGTGTCTCTCAGCTGCTGAGGGACGTTCCTTATATTCTGAGAATATTGTAGTCATTAGCGTACAAAATCATACCGATTTCGATTAAATCTTGAAAACTACACTTAGCACCTTCACCAGCAATCTGTATGTCATCCCTGACTGTTGTCCCTGTATATTTAATGTTACCAGTGTGGGTGCCCACATTAACACTGTGCATGGGCTGTGGTAGAAAGAGCCTTGAGCTGGCATTCAATGCACTAGGTCTGCAAACAGAAGTGACAAAAATGTGTTGATGCGGTGTTAATTAGCCGGAGGGCAGCACCATGCTGGTACAACTGCATTTCTTCCAAGATTCAAGCTCATTTCTCTGCGTGGTGTCGCGCTGCATCATTGAGGTACCCAGATTGCTCAGTGCTAGCTCAAGTGCTGCTAAGGCTGTGTTCTCTCACACACTTTGGGAATCATTCGCCTTGTCCTAGACAAGTCCTCAGAATAAATTGTAATGAGGTAAAGGATAAAGTACTCTCTAGTGTCTTAAGATCAAAAGGAAAGGACATTCAGTGTGGATAGAAGGATGGGAAGGATGCACGGGAGAGCTACCGCATTAAACAGAGATTGCAGGGGTTCCAAAGAGACAGCCATCAAGCCCATAGGGGTAGCACAGGAATTCAGGAAATTCTAAATATTTGCCCTGACCTTGACACACAAAACCAGTGAATTTTACAAGTTAGTTTTTCCAGATTTGGATAAAGTGAATTGCAGAATTAAATAATGAGATTCAGTCTCTCCAGGAGAATAAATTTTCAAACTCCTCCTGAGCAAGAACACAGAAAGAACTGCCATATAAATGTGAGAAAAATGGCTTTAATGTTTTCTGTTGAGGTGAGGCTAAAATTGGAGACAATATACTGTTGAGAAGACACTGTTATTTTCCCAGTCCATTGTCCTTTTGTGTTATTTTTGTGTAGCCCTTGTCTGTTATACCAGGATTAGTCATTTGATGGAGTTAAGTAAAGGTTGTATCAAATTACAGATTCTCTTCCCCACTTAGAAAACATTAAGGATTAATTCATGGCATATTTTGGCCTATTTATTTATTTGTTTGTTTATTTATAATTTGCTGCCTATAAACACCACAGTTTTTAGTGTTCCTATGCCTATTAACAGAGTTATTTCTAATAAATCTATACATTGTCAAATGCAAACCTCCATTTTTTCTCCATTCCTCTGGACAAAATTGTGCCTCTGTAAGAAATGTATTCTTACTGGTAAGTGTATGTTATATATCTGCGTGAAAGAAACTATATATTATTAACAATTGATCACTTAACTGTTTCAGGCAGTGTATATTTAGAATGTCTACAAATATTTTTAATTCCAAAAGCTCTCAGGGGCTTTGGTTATGGATCAGGAATTCCTTGCATTCTGCAGGAAGACACCATGGAGACTGAGAAACATGCAATAATGACACCCAATGGCAGATGCCATTCTGCCTCAGACTGGGACAATTCTGTCATTGCTGCCTGTGCAGGATTTGGGGTACACGTTGGTATGAGTGAGCAGCACACATTAAGGCTACTTTTTACAGCAAGTTTCCTAGAACTGAAGCTTTTATGTTACCATGGTCAGACACATTTTTCATGCCTATCTTCCTTGCAGTCTAAAAAAAAACCGCCTTGAAATCAATATAAAGAGTATTAGGAAACTGTGCCTCTACTGTTGCCAGACTGACTTGTCAATGTCAGTAACTGGGATGAAACTGATTTAGGTCAAGGTATTTGGAGAGAGATCAATGGTGATGGTGCTGCAATTTGTGTAATTAAGCAAAGAGCTAAGAGGCTGGGATAAAAAGAGATGGCATTCAAAGAGAATCATTTACTGCCTTAAAGTCATCTAAAATTTATAAATTAGACTGGTGAGTGTATCCCTTTCTCACAGTTCTGTCTGCATGTGAGTGTATCACACTGCAGAGCCATGGGAGCAACGTGTCATTAAAGAGATTGTTATTGCTAGCTATGAAATGAAACCAGTAACTACTAGTGGGATTACTTCATGCATCTTTGGCAAAATGCGAGGTTCTTTTTCCCAGACATCTCTCTTGCATGTAAAATTCACATATGCTAGTAAATGAAAGGATCAAAAGTTTTCTGGCATGGGTGGCCACTGGTGTGGAACGATGCACTATCGTACAATTAGAATCACAGGCATCTGCATCCATGATGTCTCCTGGAAGTGGCCCTCAGCCCATGCTGATTCCCATTCCCTGCAGTGGGGATGGCAGGAGTGCCCTTGCAGATGCTGGCCAAACAACACAGGGAGTCCCGTGCTCAGCCTGCCTTGCGGTGTAACTTGCCATCTGTATTGCTTTCAGCAGCAAGTATTTGACTGGCCCGTCACTGATGATGGTGATTTAGGATTAAACTTTGGCACATCACATGTTCACAGGCGTCCTCCTAACATCTTGGGTAGTTATATCTCCTTCGCAGTGGGATGCAGGTTGCTAAGTACGTCAGGAATTTGAACTCTTCAGTCTCACTGAAGGCATCCATCCCAATTCAGGAATAGTATGTAAGTCACCTCGGCATAGCTTTTGGCAGTTATACCTTCGTGGAAAACACTGCCTCTTTCCACAATGTCTTTAAGTTTTAGACCATAGGTTTTGCATGGTTGACATTTAAATTCCATTCAACAAAACTTAGTTACAAGGCAATGTAATTTATATTATAAGGGATTTGCCTAATATTTACTGTTTCAAATACAAGCTTCTCTTCTGTACTTTTGGAAGGACCTATTAGTTATGCCCGTCAGTGCCTGGCAGCATCTATTCTTTCTTCCTTTCTATTCTTCCTTTGTTGTATGTACTTCCTAAGTTCCTTTTCTGATACTTCCTGGCTTACTTTAGACTTAATTCGCATTCTGAAAGATTTAACACAGAATCAAGATTACTGGGGTTTTGCTATCTGTGAATGTTTTGGGGTTGAGGTTGGTTTTACTTTTATTTAATGCGCAGAAAATAATAGCAGCAGGACAACAAGTCTGCAAAATTAGTGTTGTTATGAATGAGGCTGCTGTTTTGTAGTGGAAATAGCTGTTATCTTCATCTGTGCTTCATTCGTCTCCCCCTCCCCAGTGTCTATGTTCAGTCTTGTGGCATGTTTATTTCAATAATATGTCTCTGATGAGTCGCTGCATTTTTATATGATCGTAGAGCTGTTCAGTGTGTTCCTAAAATGTCAGCACATACCAGAACTGATTCACCCAATACGTTGCCCAGCTGACTTTTGTTTGTGAAGCAGGCAATTCTGTTGCTAACTTTACATGTTGAAAGAAAGAGGAGGGCAGGTTTGGGTTCCTTTTGGCCGCTGGAAGCAAAGAAGTGTTTCCAAAGAACTGTTTCCAGCTTGTTTTGCTGCAGAATTTGACTGTGGAGCATGTGTTTCCAAAGGACAGGCTGCATCATCTCATTGCCGCTGCGGGCACCCACAGACTTGGGGCAATGCATGAGGCAAAACATTGCTCAACTGGTTTTGCCTTTTGCTTGCAAGGATATTGCCTCAGGACTAACGTTCTGTGTAGGCTAGGTGGAGCTTCTTTAAAGGCCAGAAATTTTCCTCGTGCTCCATGAGTCATCAGATCATACAAAAATAGATTTTTACTTCTATTTACAAATATAATCAAGCTTAATGGAAGGTTTGTTGGTGATTTTTATTCACTATGACAAAATGCTCTGAGGAGTCTGCTCTCATACTTCTGTGATGCATGTTCACTAACCAAAATAAATAATTCCTTCCTAACAGAGAAGCTTTTTGCACTTATACTCTTGCTTGAGATGATAAAAAGTCATCTGTGTAAGTAAATTAGAACGTTGCTTCTTTGAAGTGGTAACAAAAAGACTCATTACGAATTAATGAAGTTGCTTTTATAAACAAGTTTGTTCTCTTGAAAGAGAACTGCAAAAGTTGTCTTTTGTTGCTTTTGAGTTTTTGTTGAGTTGATGTTATGTAACACTATGCATTTGTGGCTGGTGTCTATATTACATAGTTGGGGAAGCAGTTAGAACAAACTGTATCTGCCATGCAAGTAATACATTATAAGTAAGCAAATTTAGGTAGTTGAGTTTTACACTACCTGGTTAGAGTTCCAGGAGCCATTAATCTGAGGTGGAGGACCATCGTTTTCTGCAAACTAGCTGCTACAACTGGAGTGATTTTTTTATTTTTAAGTAAATCCAATTCCTTGCCTATAGATAGTTTAAAATGTATGTGTAATGTAGTTATGTTGGTTATTTCAAGCTAAACGTTTCCATGTTTGTAACTGTGGTGTGCTATGACTAGGACTGGTAGCTCTTTTGGTTTTTTTATTTTCAGCTTCAGAAGCCTTGCATGAAGCATGCACATTCTTTTGGTAATTAATAGAAAACCGCAGTATTAGTAGTCTAGTTTAGTGCAATTAGTGATTTTCTAAAATAGGGTGGGACACTCCTAACATCAAGTTCATGACTCAACAGGCTGAGGCGTATTTCTTTAATCTAATACAGAAAACATTTTTATATGAGTTTAATTATTTTGTATGTGCTTAAGCATTTCTTAAGGCCAGACTTCAGGATTCATTCACTCTTGTTCTCAGGCGTAGCCATGGCAAAATGGTCTGCAGACATCAAGTCTTTACCAGTTCTTTAGTCAGTGCAAAACCTGGGCCTGCCCACAGGCTTGATCATGTAACAACATGATGCATGGCCTCCAAAAAAACCCTTATAAGCAATTACAAGCTTAAGGCAGTGTTGTTAAAACAAATATGACTTTAAGAAATAATTATATTCTGTAAGAGTAGGCTTTCCTACATAAAGAGAAATGCCTGAGCAATATATTTTTTTATTGTTCTTAGTACAGATGCATTTTCTGGAAAGTGACTATATGTGGGAGGAGGAAATACAGATTACCTATATTTGATGACAACACATGCTGTCAATACATCTGTGTAATCCCTATAGAGGTTTTAACTGAAAATCATTGAAATGTACAGAACCTACCAGCTCATATTGCATGTATAATGTTTTATTTTGTGTTGCCTGACGTGTGCTTGCCTGATGAAAAAAATATTGGGCTGCATTATTAATACTCATAAAGAGATCTATATTTTGATATGTATTTTGGAACTCTCTGCCTAATGGCCTTTAATGTAAGTATGAACAGTTTTAAAAATAGAATAGCTCAGCCTGCTATCTTATGCCTATTGTAAATACTTATCAAGTGGCTCATTCAGAAATCAAATAAAGGTCTATTGTCTTCTCAATAGTTGCATAATACCGCTGTACTCCTGATTTTTAAAAAGTACATATTTTTACGGTTGAATATAGCCTCATGTTTTTATAAAATGTTAAGTTTAGAATTGTTTAATTGGGGCCTGAAGTATTTAATCACTTCAAAGGGCAGAGTTTGGCAAATGAGTGCCATTCCCAGGACATAATTCATAGAATCATAGAATCACAGAATGGTTTGGGTTGGAAGGGACCTTAAAGACCATCCAGTTCCAACCCCCCTGCCATGGGCAGGGACACCTTCCACTAGACCAGGTTGCTCCAAGCCTCATCCAGCCTGGCCTTGGACACTTCCAGGGATGGGGCATCCATAGCTTCTCTGGGCAACCTGTTCCATTGCACAAGCACTTGTGGCAGTAAGGCTGGCTTCAGCTTCTCTGCTCTACACTTCTGTCCCATGGAGCCAGAGGTAGAGCTGCATGTGAAGCCCCTCCAGGAAAAGGCCTGGCTTAGAAATGCAGTCTGACCACAGCAGATCCTGTTCTTCGTGCTGCCCTGCAAAGAGTCATCTCAGAAGAGCCGAGGGATGCGGCAGGTGTATGTGCCAGCACAGGACTGCCAAAAGGATGCTTGTCCGCAACTTGTCAACCCCCCTTCTGCCCACTGTGCTGCCCGTCACTGGCCCGGCAGTCAGATCACAATGATAGTTTGTGAAACCACACAGGGTTAACCATTACACCTAAATGATCGGATTAAAATCATCCTCTTTTTTTCCCCCCCTGGAGTCAGTTTATCAGAAGGGCCTCACAAAGCATTAGTGACTGCTGAGAGAGTGGCAAACTAGTACTGGGGTGAGTGGTCAGCAGAGGAGGGTAGAGGTGTAAGACTTAAACCTGCTTTTTCACTGCAGAACCACTGCTTGCACATGCAGCTTGGGTTGTATTTATTTTCTTTATGTGAAAAAACCAGTTTGCTGAGGACGAACCCCAGCAGAGGTGGGTGACTATGGATATGTTGGAAATGGGGTGAAAGCAGCTCTGGTTGCAGTGGGTAAGCAGTTTCAGATTTTCATGCATGCTTTCATCTGTGAAGGGCAGATATGCTAGAGATGTTTTATTAGTATATGGGTGACTTCCTGTTTGCTATTTTTGGTACCCTATTTTTGGTGCTGGCCATGTATCATGATTTTTAAGCTATAATAGGATCTGAGAACAAATTGAATGTAAGAAGCATGTTCAGGAAATGAATGTTAAGAGACTCCGTTCCGCTTCAAACTTCATTTTAATTTTACTGAATTTGAAACAGAATATATTTTTTTTAAGCACTGGAATTAAAAAAAGAAAAATCAGCTTATCGTCACAGAGTTTATTTTAAGGCAAAAAGAAGCAAACATACCAGAAGGTAGATGAACTATCAGGTACTAATGGAACTCAGATATACGAAATAAGTACATGCTGAAAAGACAAAAGAGGTACCAATAAATGCAGTGCCAACACAACCAGGGCAAGGGGTGAGGTGAATGCCAAATCCAACCCCTGTGATTAAATTAGGTCACACCTTTCCTAAGGATCATTGTGAACCAGCCAGGTGACATACTTGGATCTGGCCTGCTCCTGAGTTACCAGGACAGGGGGAGGGAAGAGAAGAAAGATTTGGTAGAGAAATGAGATGAAAGGTTAAAACTGTGCCCCGATTCTCTTCCTAGCTATGGACCAAGCTGTGCCCAGACTCGGTCTGTGGACCTTGTTCCCATGTGCAAACCTCCTGTTTGATAACTACTTGGAGCACGCAGAAACTAAGAACTGGTCAGAGACCTGCCCAGAGACCCGCTGCACATCTTTTGTTCATCTCTGACATTCCCACATCATTAAATATTCCATGAATATAAGCCACGTTCTTTAAAACAGGCTAAAATATGAAGTGTAGGTCACAACCACATACAGCTGTGTATCACTATATGCCAGTTAGGAGTAATACTATTCTGGGGATTCCTCAGAAACTGAAACCTTTTCAGGTGTGTGTATGGGAGTGCAAAACAGATGTGCACAATTTATTTGATTTTTTCCTAGGAGAAGTTAAGGACATGAAAAACTGCCACCTCTTACACCTGAAAGCCATTGGACAAATTCATCCTAAGTGTAATTTAATTGATTGCAGTACACTGCAGTTCAATCAACTGCAATAAAGTTGATTGAACCTCTCCTAAGAAATGTGACTTAAACCAAATTACTCAAAATAGTAACAGGTACTGATTAATGGAGACAATTATTTTTAATAGGAATGTGTCCAAGTAATTGAGTTATGTTTAAAGGTTCTGTATAAGGTAGTCGCAGGAGGACAGTAGTTGCTTGCTTTCAACAGCTTTCAGTTCAGATATAACTACGCAAAATACAAAATTTTAGATTAAAATCCTAGTTTAACACGATTCTACCTTTTAAACCATGGCATGGGTAGGAGATAAACAGCAACTTTAATTCTGCTGCTTTTCTCCTGCTGTATGCTTTCAACATTGACCCCAGACTTAACCATCGAGTTCTGTACGGAAACGATACTGTTGATTGTGTTATTCGGCAGTGTTTTTAGTGGTACGAAAGAACATGTTATCGAGAAACCATTGTCATACATTACTCCATTGCTTATTTTTTCTAGTAAAGCTAGATTATTCTTCAATGCCCTTAATTAAAGTAAGTTGGGTCTAAGAGAAGTTCCATTAAAATACCCAGTTCTGTTTTCTTGTTACGCTGTGTTTGTTTGCATATATATGTACGTGGTCACATGAGCAGAATTCACAACTTGACTCCTGTGTAAAATGGTCAGGGCTTTTATAGTTTTTAACCAACCTTAGGATCAAATATTTTGTTGCTGAACTTAAAGTCCCAAATGTTTTCTACTGGCCATGTGTAAGTAACTCTCAGATACTCAAAAATATCTACGCTCCAGGTCAACAGCTGTGAGGAAGGGTTTAATGCAGACATTCCTCAGTTGCATCTAGCAGGTTATTAGAAGAAAATGAGTTGTGCATTACTAGAGAGAGGTCAGACACTGGCATGGGTGCAGTGTAAGTTAGGTGAAATACATGTGAGCGTATGACCATCTTAATAAGGTACTTTGAGTGCAGTTAGACTCAAAAAGAAAAAAGAAGTGGCTTTGAAGTGCTGGACAGCTATTGTACTCCATTCGGGTTTTAGACTCTTTGTCATAGATTATTAAAGTGCTTATTTAGTCAAGACAAGACATTACTCCCACCTGATCTGTTTGTAGAATGCATGGACAGCAGGGGGAAGGTAGCTGTTTAGGCTATTGGCTGTTTGGCACAGGAAAGAAGGATTAGTGTAAACTAGTCATATCTGGGATGGAAGTCAGAAAAAAAAAAAGGTCCTTTTTAGAGGTTCTGAGCCTAACAGGAATAACAGGGACAAGAAATCAAAGAAGTTCCAAGATGAAGCTTGGCTAAATGTTAAGAAACAAATTATGTGATGCAGTTGCCATGACAACAAAGGAGTCTGGAGTTTATCATCTGAGATGCCTCTTCATTCCAATCCTTCTATCAGAAATAGATGTTCCTAGGTGCAGTTTTGCAGTACTGGTACTACTCAAGGGAATGAAGAGATGCACTCTAAAGCCTTCCTCAACAGCATGGCTCATCTGTCTCTAGGCAGAGACCAGATTTCACACTGCAGCTCAGAAGACGACTTTTGCTGCTGCTGAATTTACTGAAGGAGAAGTTTGCTGCCTCGCTGGAGCAGCCCTGGAGATCCTAGGTTTCAGCAGGGAGACTGCCCTTGCTGGGAGCAAGCACCAGGCAGTGCAACTTCTCTTGGCATGGGAGCTGCAAGAGAAAAGGCACAGGATGAAATCTAAAACCTGAAGACACAGTATCTCCACGGGGTGTTTTCCTTTAGATATCTTATATCTTGCCTGTTTATGTTAATATTTGAGCTTATGCAAAGAAGGCTGTAGTGTGGCAATGCTACTAATGATTTTGATGCTTTTTCTTTAATTCATATGTATCTCTTCTTCTGAAAGGCTGTAGGTATTTCCTTATGATACTTTTTCTTTTGAAGAAACCCCATAGAATCACAGAATTGTTAAGGTGGGAATTCATCTCTGGAGGTCACCTTGTCCCATTCCCTGCTCACTGTGTTCATCTTCTTTACAGCCTCCCATGTGTTAAGGCCACCAATCCAGGCAAATCCATGAGCAAGTGGATTACTATTAAAAATTTACTAATGCAAGATTTCAGCTGGAGTTTCCCCATGATTGTATCCCTGTTTTGGTTTTTTTGGGGGTTGTTTTTGTTGTGGGTGGTTTTGGTTTTTTTTTAAATAGTGCCTTTTAGGTCAACAGAGTGCATGAAGCCTCTGAAACATCTTTTGCACTGCATTAGATTAAATGGGATATGGTCAAATACTAACAGCAATCAGAGATGTTTGTGTTGGAGATCAGAATGTAAAGTAACTTCCTATTTGTATTAATAAGCTTTCGAGAATTTTCCAGAGGCTGTTCAGCACCTGTTTCAGTACCTGTTTAAATAAATAAATAGTTGATGCCGAGTGCACTGAAGCCATCTGCTTTTATCTGTTTAAGCTTCTATGGTATGATGGGAATAATTGGGTTTACAGATACCAATTCATGAATTAAATTTCAATTATGGGAATCATTTATATACTGTATTATAACTTTCTGTTTAAACCTAAGACACAGATTAAACTCATGGACCAGCGTTGTGAGACAATAAATCTTTAATTTGTTTGTGCTTAAATGCATTTTCTAAGTACATAAAATATGAATCCAAAAAACATTTTGGATTTGGACCTTTTCCACTTGCCTCCAAACTCTATCAGTGAATGTATTCATTCAGTTCTTTCCTGTAGTGCTCAGGGAAAAGTATGTTGCCAATAGAATTTGTTCAGATTTGCTTGGCAGAGAAACCTTTCTGGGTGGACTGTCCACCTTCATGCTGTTGATGTACCTGTTGATGGTACACTGACAACACAAAGGAAGCACTGGTAAAAACATTCAGCATTTAGAATTTAGGGGGTTACCATAAAGCAAATAATGGGATTTTTGACACTAAATATACCTGTACAGTGCAAATTTTGGACATCGTCTAAGTTTGTGCTAAATACTGCTTTAGACCATCACAAAGAGTTTAAGGCCAGCAAAACCACAGACACCATGACCAGCTGCTGGTTTTCAGGGAATGAAACAGTCTTGCAGCTGACCCCTGGATTAGCACTGCCAGTATAATGAGTGAATTAGTAACTTCCCAAAGATTGTCTAGGACGCTGTGTCTTTCTTTGTCTCACATTTCAGTCTACAGAATATGAATACTTCACAGATGGGAAATCGTACTGGTTTGTGACATGCTTACACAGTGTTATGTGCCCAACTGTGTAGTGCCTTGAAATGCAAAAGTATAATTTGAGCCTACAAAATTACACGTATGCTATTTATTTTGCTGGTACAAATTGTAATTGGGTTAGCATGTGTTAAGGATTTACTAAGAATGGTGGATTTTTAAAAAGTGTGTAGGCAGGGGGTTGTAAGTATGTGTAGCTGGTTTAGGTTTTTGTTGTTTTCTTGAGTAGTTCAATGGTTAGGAAGAGCTTTTTAGGCAGAATGTGTGTTCACAACTGCAAGGTGAACTTCTTCACTGCTAATGCAGTTGTCATTCTCAGCAGAATGATTTTGCCTACTTAATTGCTGTTGCAAATAATTTGCTACGTTTTCCACTGAGAGAATGTTTAGATAATGGAAAGATGAGGATGATGCATTGAAGAAATTAAGATCTTTTTTTTTTTATTACTAGAACAAATTCTGCGAAGGTCTCTTTCTCTGGTAGTCGGCTTTTTCTTTTGCACCTTCCTACGGGAAGGCTGCTCTGGTGAATATGTTCCAGCTCATGCATCTGCTATCTTACAATGTACAGGTTTATTTTATTTTATTTTATTGGTTTTTTTGTTTTATTTTATTTTATTT
>NW_010259298.1:0-30716 GCF_000690775.1 Eurypyga helias
ATATATATATATATTTATATATATGTATTAAAACCGATGTCGATGGCGTAAGATACAAGCAAGTGCAGACATCACACGTACACAGTCCCTTCAGATATGATGCAGCAGCAGGTGAAACTCGGTCAGTTTGCTTGATACATGATGCACAGTAAATTCGCAGACCTGAATGCCAAGTATCAGTGAGTAAACTGCACGCTTCAGCTCGATGCCAGAGATATTGCGTATTTTCCCTAACTGATATGAGCTTTGGGAAACACGTATCAAACAAACTATAAAATGAAATTGTCTGTCTAGTGTCTATAGGATTTGGTGAGCGTTATGTTTTCAAAGCACTGCCTTTCCTTTTGTAATGAGTACAGGTTTAGTCTACCATAGCTTTATGTTAGAGTAGATTTCCCAGTGCTTACGTTATATATATGTGTATTATGCACACACACACATATATAGATACATACTTCATATTCAGACTTTATTTCATTAAAATAAATTAAACATAATTCCTTTTTAACTGGGCACAAAATGAGAGCTACATCTTCATACACAAATAAGAAAGAAATGCTCTTCAAGCATATTATATGCTTAATTTTAAATTATTTGCTTTCTATAAGAAATCTATAGGACTTTGGCTATTCAGACTTAAAAGGTAGATTTTTAATGATACTTTTGAATTTGGCTTTCAAAAGTGACTCAATAAAATGCTACTTTAAAGGTAGGACTAAATAGATGATATAAGGTGTGTGTCATGAGTGATCACACAAGGCAGACAGAGGGCCTTTGGTTACAAGGAGAGTTGCACCAGTTGATTATCAGTTAAAAAATGATAGAATTGTTGATCTATACATTTTTGTCAGTGCCATCTATAAACCAAATACATCAATTTGGATGAGAGTGTGGCAAAAACTACACTATATGGCTATATTTAAATATGTTCACTTTCGTGATATGTAAAATATGACTTTTTTTTCCACATGAAAGCATCAGCTCTAAAAATATTTAGCTTGGAAATCACTATTACTTACTTTATCAAAAAAAATTTCCCTGATTTTTCTTCTTTTTACATTTGTGCTGATGGCAGACATGAATGATCATTGAAACATTGAGATTATGTTAAGACTGTTCTCTTTAAAATTTCTCATTGCCGCTCTGTGGCCTCAGAAAGCCACAGAAAAAAAATCAGTATTTAAAGCTTATCTGCTGGAAAGTCACTTTACTTTTTCGTGATGACTCAATCTTAACTAGTATCTCAGCAATACAGCGGTTCCTCTAAGTACACTTGTATTTACTATGGCCAAATCCTAAAATCCTTCGCCAGGCAAAGAGCCCACTCAGAGGAACGGTGGTTTTGGCTGAGTGAAGACAGAGTAAAAGCTAATGAACCTCAGGAATTGGCCCCGTGTAAATACTCTGGAGAGTATTATCTGCACGTCTAGATGCCTTGAACGTATTTTGAGTACCTCTCGCGTCAATCTTTCCATGGCACGAGGTCTCTTTCGCTGCCAGCGGGCTAATTCGCGAGGTGATGGCTCAGGTCTTACTCGCACCTTCCCCAGGGTTGCAAGGGCGACTTCTGAGCGGGAACCTCGGGCTGCGTCCCACCGCCCAGAGATGGGGTCGGCTGAGCAGAGCAGAGTTAACTCCAACACGTGTACAGTTTTGTGCCAAGGAGAGACCTAACAAAGCTATCATCGTAACCCATAACAGTTCCTAAAACATATATGTGCTTATTGCTTTTGTCCGTACATGCTGCATTCACTACTACGGATTACAGACAGAAGTACTGTACAGCTTGGACGGACAGACATTTACATTCAGGACTAACCAACAGCTTTTTTTCACAATAGGAAGGAACAAAACGCAGCAGACTTGAGTGGCTCGGGGTCTTCCTCCCGCCCGTGCACCTCCGCTCCCATGTCCCGTGTCTCAGCACGTCCCCGGACCTGCTGCACGCAGATCGTGACACGCCCCGGCAGGTACTCGGAAATAGGTCAGGAAACGCTCATTGACAGAGTTATTTACAATTGAGTTTTACAGTAGAAACAGAGAACAACATAAAAGATTACCGTCACAGTTATCACAGGACAGGTTGTGACTTGCTACAGGCGTGTAACAAATCACGGTCACAACAGGAGGCACAAATTAAAATAGTGCTTGGTTAAAGTGCTTGATTGTTACACTCTGCTATCCTACTCCAGCATCGCAACAACAACAACAAAAAGTCAACGTAAAGTGCTTTTCCCCCCCCGAGATTAAAAACCAAAGACAAATTATTTCCTACACAATTTGACATAACTTTATTGAAACAATAATATTTTAAAAACCTAGGCTGGTGGCTGCTAGTTCGGTTCATTTAAAATGGTCAGATCATTTTTTTTTCTTTTTTTTTTTTCTTGTTTCATTTAAAAATGACTGGATGCTATTAAAATGTCAGGCCTGATTCTCCTGTCTCTCGCAGCTGCTTCGTGCCGCAGCTTCGCAGGAGCCTCTCCTGCCCGACTTCCTCGCGAGAGAGAGCACAGCCAGGCCCAGGGCGGGTCGCTAACGAATCCCTCTTTTTGCATATTTATGTAACACTTGCATATCTTTCACTGCGCCGCTCGGGCGCAAAAAGCTTCAGACCGACCGGTTCCTCTCCTACGCCAAGGGCGAGACTTTGGCCGACGCCTCAAGCCGGCGTGCGGGTGGGAAGGGGAGGCCTGGGAAGCCGTCCCGGTACCCCCGGCACGTGCCACAGGGGCCAGCCGCAGTGTCAGCGCCGTCGCCGTGCTCGGTCGTCCCCACGGGGCAGGGCAGCCAGCATCTCCCTTCCACAGAGGGGTAGGGTGAGAGCTGGGCTCTCCTTCCAGCCCTACACTTCCCGGCGCCGGGAATTGGGTCTGGCTGCGATGCCCGCGGAGAGCCCTGTTTCTGCATGGCTCCTTCACGCCTTCCCAGCATGGGCTGTGGGTCCCCTGAGGGCCACGCGCTGGCCCGGGGGCAGGTATTGATTTTTAGCAGAGGGTAAGTGCAAGTTTCACTATGTCCTAGGGGATGTTTGGAATTAGATACAAGTGGTGCAACTCACCCTGCTGATATTTCAAAAGAAAACGTCAGGTCCTACAGGATATCGTATTGTTAAACACACAGAGAGCATTTTAATAATTGGTTTCTTTAGACCATTAGTTGTTTTAAATGGTTTTCACCCGGATTTTCCAATAATGCAAGTGTTCCCTGTTACCTTTAGACACAATATCCATCAGAGAAAGCTGTAGATGGGAACAGCTGCCCTGAAGCAGTGAGCATTGTGTTTTTGAGAGCTTTATACCAACCCCAGCAATTTATTCCAGAGTTCAAATCTGGCTGCCTCGGCATCCTTTATGGAACTAATGCAAATCAGGTGTTAATATTTCCAAAAGGAGCTCTAGCGTTCAAGGGGAATGGATGGATATTTGGTCACATTGGCTTCACTGGACAACATGAAAGGAGATCAATGCGTGATCATGATTTGCAATCCTTATTTTTGACTGATGTGGGCAAGGTCTTTAGAGTTGTTTCAGAGAAGGACATTTTCACAAACCCACACTGGACCTCCCCCAGACTTTGAGAAACAGGTGGCTTGTTTCAGCCAAGTTCATGCCATGCAGAAGCTCTTTTTTTTTTTTTTTTGTGTTGACTGTAAAGACATTCCTTTAAACTTTCACTAAGTTCTTTTGGAGCCCATCTCAGATGCTTTGATCATGTGTGTTAGCATGTCCTCCGCTTCCTGGTAATACATGGACTTCTGGGGAAATGTGGTTTTCTAGTCTGACAGTCCCCTGATTGCCCTGGGTTCTTCCAGTGATACCTTCCATAGAGTAAATGCAGTTTTGCCCTATCAGCTTAGGGGAGGTGGGTAAAGCAGCAGCTTCTAGATGGTTCTTCTCTGTTCTATAAACATTGTCCTTTTGCTTTAGATAGCCACTGTTTGTAACATTGTACTTGGGACTCACATTTCCGGGCGGACTTGAATCATAAAGCAGCTGACCTTCATCATCAGTGTCAGCATCTATGTATTTGTGTATACCAGCATCATGGAAGTTGAAAGCTATGGCTGTCTGCGTCTCTGGTGACTTTGGGGGTGTTCTCGCACTTGCTGTTGTGTAGACCGAGGTTTCTGGGCTCATGAGAGATCTGTCAGAGAGTAAGGAAGTATCTGTGGCAGCAGCAGCAGCTCCCCGGCTCTTGAGAGAGTCTGGATATATTCTCAGTACATTGGATGCTGGTACTAATGTGCTGGTGTCCTCTTCCATGAAGTTGACTTTCAGAGATCTTAGTTTTAAAGGGTTACTGACCTTTATGGAGCTTTTGGGACTTTCTATGAAAAAAGCAGAACGGTGGCTGCTTTCAGAGCTTGGGTTCATCTCCACAAATCTGGCACAGCTCCCCTCCGGCCTGCTCTGCTCCTGAATCACGTTAATGCCACCTTTGCAGGGAAGGGTAGCGAGCGGGCTATGGGAAAACCTCCCGGAGTCAGGGAACTCTGCCGCGCAACTTATGAAGCTGTCGATGCTGGACATGCTCCTCATGTCAATGATCCCATCAGCACGGGTCGTCAGCAAGGGCACCATAGGGCCGGGAAGGGTTTCCATTTCTAGCTCTTCCTTTTGCTTTCCAGGTTGACTCGACTCTTTTGTATTAAGGTTTGGCTGGGACTGAGTCTTTGCCATTTTGTTATACATATCCTCTAGCTGTTGGACATTCAGGTGCTGGGGACTTGAAGATGACCTGGCTTTTTCTGGAGATCCTTGTTCCTTAGTTTCAAAAGATTTACTAGAGCTAGTTTCAGACAGTGTTCTCTTGGTCCATTTCCATTTGCTGGGAGATAAATGATTGTCCTGAACTTTATCCTTTTTGGCTATGCTTTCTCCGTTCTTTTCAACCACAATGTCCATGAGTTCTATACTACGGGCAAATGCGTCCTTCATGTTCATGGAAACAATACTGCCGTTCCTTTTAGCTCTTTCAAGAGCTTCCCTGCGCTTAATGGCTTTCTCCTGCCTCTTCTGCTCTTTGTAGAACTCAGAGAAGTTATTGACAATAATTGGGATGGGAAGAGCTATCACCAGCACTCCAGCAATGCAGCACAGTCCTCCTACTATTTTACCTAAAAGTGTTTTGGGGTAGATGTCTCCATAGCCTACTGTTGTCATGGTGATTGTTGCCCACCAGAAAGAAGCTGGGATGCTCTTGAATTTTGTATCATCCTCGTCCTTTTCTGCAAAAAACACTAAACTGGAAAAGATCATAATGCCCATGGCCAAAAACAAGATGAGTAATCCAAGCTCATTGTAACTCCTCCTCAGTGTAAACCCCAAGGACTGTAAACCCGTTGAATGCCGGGCGAGCTTTAGAATCCGGAGTATCCTCATAATCCGAAATATTTGGACCACTCGTCGTACATTTTGGAACTGAAGTACACTTTTATTGGATTCTGTGAGGAAGATAGTGACATAGTATGGTAAGATAGCTAGCAAATCAATAGCATTCAGCGGGCCTTTGAAAAACTTCCATTTCTTAGGCGAGGATAGGAACCGTAAGAGGTATTCCATTGTAAACCATGCAATGCACACCGCTTCCACGTGGGCAAGTTGGGGATTATCTGTGGTCTGCCCAAATTCATCCACGCCTTGTAGTTCAGGAAGTGTGTTAAGGGACAAGGCAATTGTAGATAGTACAATAAACATGATGGAAATGATTGCCAAAATCTGGAAAGGAAAGAGAAAACAGTGAGTTCATCTCAGAATACATTACGCTATCTATCACTGCCATTAACGCATGGCTGTATTTCCACTTACACAGCTCAAGACTAATTTTGCTCTCAGTACACAGAAGTCAGATAACCAATGCAACCTGAGGTGATTTATTTTGGAAGCTGCTTTAGTCATGTCAGATGCATAAAGGAGATAAAGCACCTACTTCAACTCCTGTGCCTTCATCTCTGTGTAGTCAAGGAATGTGTACCGAGCAGCTAGGATGCCAGGAGGGCTGTGAAGCAGTTCACAGCAGGAGCTTTTGATTAACTACTAATTAGGTGCCCAACAAAGCCCATCTGGACAACAGGCTCTGAAATCTAAGCAAGAAGGAACACAATTGTGAATGCAAGATTCCATCAGAGCGATGTCCTCCATTTAATGCACGGTTACACCTGTAATTCTGGGTGTCTGTGGCTAATTACAGAGACGTAGGTACAATTCTACTACATTTAAGCATACCAGTAATACATTCTTTTTTAATGAGTCATCTCTAATTTGTATCTTAATGGTTCTGAAATACATGAAAACTTTACCAAGCTTTCTGAGCTTTAAGCTCTGAGCTACCCTACATGAGACCAACTGGCCATCCTAGCTCCTCATCACAACCAGGGGAAAGAGCAAGTTCATCCAGGCAAACCAAACTGCACAGCACTGAGACGGTCAAGGCAGGGCAGGTCCAACCCTGGGGAGCTCATCCATTATCAGAAATCAGCTCATGGGCTGAAGAGTGCTGTGAGAGGAGAAGGTTCTGCAGTGAGCAGCATCTCTTCAAGCCCACATAAATCTGGTTGGATCCTGGGCCACCGACTCTCTGCAGAGCCGGAAAGCAAGAAGTGCTAGATTATGGTATTTGCAGCTTTCAGGTGGTGTAGGCAGGCTGTCCTTCTGTACCTGTTTTATATAGACATTAATGCTACACTTTCCAGTTTTCCCTAACTACATCTTCTTTTGAAGTCATTTTAGGGAGGTTTTAAAGCTGACAGACAGTTTGAGGAATGTTTTTTTCTCCCAGTGAATTCTTTCTCCAGTTTGTTAATTGGGCAGGATTAGATCTAGCTACTTAGGTTACTGCCAAAATCCAGCAATGATTTCAAAACACACGTATATGTGAGTAATGCTTTATGTATTCATTTCAGTGTAAGCTGGTGCCTTATGCTCGCTTTTCTCCTCCTTGATAGAAAAGCAGCATGAAATCAATTGTGACGTATGTGCACGATGACTAGTTACACGATATTAAGCAGTGAATTATAAAACGTATGACAAGAGTTCTGCATCACGAATTACAAATCTGACACACTCTTTTTTGCCCATATAACTAGGTTTCCTCACAGCGACCTTTCTCAGCCAGCCCCACAACACCAGAATATCCATAGTTTCCACCTAGGGAACTGGAGAAAGAAATTCTTGCAGGATTTCTCTTCAGCCAAGCTCAGCACAGACATCCCAATAGTCAGGAAATATCAGACTCCTGAACATTTATCCATAAAGGGACAGTCTCTAAGGTGGAACAAGCCTGGCTGCTGTAGGAGAAACATGCAGATCCAATATGGTTCAGAAACACTGTGGTCTTCCCAAGAAGAGCCTCACCTCTCCTCCAAATGGCAGAAATGGTCCACAAAGTCTGGAAGCCTCATTTAAATTTAATTCATACAGCAAGCCTAAGCTATGGCTATAGGAGAAAAGCCCATATACCTTCAAAAAAATCATAATTTAAGGCAAGAATTTCAATTTTTAAATATTGATTTCAACAAGTGTTTTAAGATCCACTTGTTGTTAAGAAAATCCCTTCCAAATCAATGTAATAATTTACCTTTTAACTCACTAAAAGGTACTGAATAACTTTGATTTGTACATGACACTGCAGACCTAGTAATTTAATCTGAAGAATGAGATTTGAATAGAAACAAAAATTAACTCCATTAAACACTGGTTTTATTGTCTAAATTGGATTAGATGGAAGAAGTGAATGGTGTAAACAGCCCCCTATGCAATACTGTAGGACAGGGAATTTTAAAAAAGCGTCACTGGCAGCTACCAAATCGTTTCACTTGCAGTTACCAAATCGTTTCACTTGCAGTTACTAAATTGTAACTGGAAAAATGCTGGGAACATTCCTTTCTCTTTTTAAACAGGTTGCCTAAAAGAGTGTTTGTTGTTAGCTGTGCTGTGAGCCCTCACAGAGTGAACCTTTTGCCTCTACCTCGCTACCTTCCTCTACCGTGAATTTGCTGCTAAAATACGGAAAGACTTGGGGGGTGCAAAAAAAAAGAGGAAGAACCATGGGATGAAGAGGAACAGAGGGAAAAGTGCTTGAACTGATGGCTTCAGAATAAAGGGAGTAGAATGTAGGTGTCTCATGGTGAAATGGGGAGAAATTTAGATGTTAACTGCTTCTGCATGGTTGGTTGTTTCAAAAGACCATCTCCTGAAGACCAGGTAATACCCCTGAGAAGCAGGGAGCCTGGTTTGCTTTCCTAGAAGGCTCTTTTAGTGGTTTTGCTGTAATTTCTTTGTTTACATTCCAACATTTCTGAAGGTGTAGGGATGTTTTCAATGATAATTTCTTTTTTTTTTTTTTTGGCTTGGTTTTATCTCTGCCCACTATACACAGAAGGGCTTATTTCTAGACTTAGATATACCTAGTGTGATTTATCTCCTTCACTTCGAGTGTAAATATTAACACTCCATCTTTGTTCAGCGGATGGCATCCAGCAGCAGTAATTGGTGTCAAACCTTCTGTTTCTTTTGATATACCTTCCTGCTTTGAAGATCAAGGCAATGCTAGATGAACATAAATTTGAAAACCAGGAGATCTGAGGGTAAAATTCGGTTTTGTTTTAGCAGATTTAGCCAGGGAGCTAAGCAATAAACAGAGACATTTATCATTTCTCCCGTCCGTTGTAGCAAGATGTCACCTGTGCTCCTAAGATACAGATTTTTCCCCTTATTGATCTACTGCTATCATACATCTCTGGGAGTCTTGTCAGGCTAAGAAAAACTTCTAAATGCGAGCTGACTGTCCTCAGGTATTCAAAGCACTTTTCAGCTGGCAAGTACAAAAAACTGGCAGATGAAATATCTCCAGCAAGGTTTAGAGGATCCTTCTTCTCTTGCCCTGGTTGCAGCCACCATCCAACGAAAAACACCCAAGGAGCAGTTGTCCATGGAAAACTGGATCCAGCTGCTGCTGTCAGGCATTAGCACTGCATTCAGTGGGACAGGGCTCTGTCCCAGTGTATTTACAGTGTGAGATTTCAGATTGTAGAAATCACCATCTGTCTGTCTAATAGGGTTTCCTATCTTGGCCATACTGATCCTCTAGTTTGGCAGCTTTTGTATTTTCTGCTGTCAGTAATGAGAGGCAGAAAGCTGAAGGAAAAACACTTATACCACCAAGAACACCTCTAGAGATGCTCTGTGTGGCAGGCAGACTTTTGATTCCCTTCCTGGCCCTTCCTCCTTCCTTTTCTCTTCCAGATTCACTCCTCTCTAACAAGAAAAGCCAATGGGACAAACTGGTACTTGAGCAGGAAAGAATCCTCTGCAGTGAATGAGACTCCAGCTGCTTAGGCAAGTGGTCACTGTAAAAACGTGCCCATTGTCCCTGCTCCAGAGCACTGACCCAAAACCTCACTGCTGTGTTGGCTGCGAACTGCTGCTTGAGACGGAAGTAAGCATGGGAAGAGAGCCTCCGCCTGTAGCGCTAGTATTCATGATTCCTTAAAAAACATGCAAGATGCCCTTGTGCTGGTGAAAAATTCTGGACTGGCAATCAAAGGGTTAAAGTTGAACAGCCTCGAGCACTGAGAGATCCCTAGAGTGCAGGCTTCAACTTGCAGAAGGAACAGGGATGGAAAAGTTAAGCATCAAGATCCTGTTTGATTTTGTGAGTGCTGCTGAAATGGGCATATTCCTGCAATCCCTCCCCTAGGTCTTGCTGCTGACTAATCTGGCAGATGCTGACTTGTTAACGGAGGCTGGGGAAGGCACCTCCAGTATCACTGTAGGCACATCCGGAGCTTCTGACTTGGATGCTCCACGTCCGCAGTAGGTCCTATAAAACACATAGCTAAAACAATGGAAAAGCTTGCAGCCTAAAACGTGGAGGCGTAGGAAAAAGTTGTGGAGGCACAAAAGGCTGAAATGCCTGGGGCCAGATCAGTGGCAGAGGTACTTCTGGTGCCACATCCATGAGAGCTGTTCTCCACTGTCCTCACATGGGCTCCAGAGGAGCTGATGAGAGGAGCCCTGACAGGCCAGGTCTTACTGGGCAGGCATTCACAACAGAGCACCACAGAGACGCCTTACACCGCCCTTAAAGCTGACAGGGTTTCAGACTAGTTTTTCCCTGCACAACTTTCAGGCCAGTTCCGCCAACAGAATGCATGAGAGGAGCTGTGTGGTTCCCTCCCTCTACGGTTCTGCATTTACTCTTACATTTCATCTCTAGCAACACACCATAAACTGTGAAATTCCCCATCAGGTACTTTTCTAGGTGCCTTGCAGAGGGTATTGGATGGGCTCCTAATGCCAGCACTGGCTGGTAGTGCAAATCTCAGTATGTATGGGCAGGATTCCAGAAGAAAAACTTCTCCTCCACTAAATCGAGTCTTTCACAAAGGTTTTTATTGAGTGAATCTCTGGAGTGCTCCTATGGTTCCTTTGTGAAAGCCGAATAACCCAAAGACAGGCAGGGCAAGGGTCTGAATGAATTTAAAGCGGTTGCCTCAAAGTGATTAGCATGATTGCACATACATGCTGGTTATTACACATGCAAATGAGACAAGCAAGCTGATTATGTGAGTAAGTGTAGCCAGTTTGTGTGCAACTGCTGCTTCCTAAGTCAGGATGGATATGCCATGCTTGTAAGCCATTAATCCCCCTCTACTCTGAAATCCCCCCCAGAACTAAGCAGGGAACCTCCACCACACACCTTTCGGGAGATATCCTCCTGCTCTGGGCCAGATCCTGCTTGCTGGGTGAGAGTGGCCCCTGGGATTCATCCTTTGTGTTGGCACAGTCTGTGCTCTTCCCTGAGGGGAAGAGGGCTCCCCCAAACAAGGCAGTCTGTTCGGAAATTTCCCGTCTCTCTCTTGAGCTTGTGGTAGCAGCAGTCTGTGGGCAGCCAAACTGTGCATGCCACTCCCCAGGCAGCACAGAGCGGGGTAAGTTTTACTTACCAACATTTACGTTTGGTGATATTTATTGCTTGATTATCTGTTCTTGGCGCTGCTGAAGGCCCTAACTAAGGTCAAGGCATAAGACCGGAGACTTTCAAGGCCATTAAAATTAATGAGAATCGGTGGTTCATATCCCATAGATGGCTCTAAAATCTCAGTGTAAGCATCTGAGATTTATCTGCTCATGGCAACATGCCCTATGCTTTTTCTGTCTTCATATTCTGTAATGAAGCTGATATAGCAAGGAGAAGGGGTGGTGTGTGGGAGGGAGTAGGAGGGTGTTTGAATATAGATTCAATATTCTTGGAAATACGATGAGGAAATTGTTATGCAATCAAGAAGTTCAATAATGGTTTTGTCTAATGCGCTTTTTTAGCTCCATCAAGGCCTGCAGAACAAACTTGGCATCAGGACCAGGTTTCATTCATATGCTCCATTTACGAAGGGAATTTTCCTGCAGCCCCCTACTCCCCCAGGCAAACAATATACTTTGAGTCAGACTGCCCAGCTCCATCCTGCCATGCCTATGCCAGTCTCGATCTCCCCAGGCTCTGAGAAACAGAGAGCACAGTGTATTTTGAGCGATATCCCGCGTGCTCACAGTGCAGAAACAGATGGAGAGTTCCTTAAACTCCTCCCCGCTTCGTTCTGCACGGGAATAACGTCTCCTGCTCATGACAGTTATATATGTCTATGGTATTTATTGACACGGACTTGTTTTAGGAAACATGTCTTCAATAGAAAAATGCCTGTTTATTTATTAACTGAAAGAGTTTGCAGAATGTGGTTGTTTCTGATATCATGATTCTGGTCACTGGGATGTTTTTTCTAGAACATGCTGAGGCCATAATGAAAGGTAACACTTGCTTCTTGGATCATGTCAAGAAGTTGAGGTCAAACTTGGGGATAGGGTTGCAAGGGAAACACGAGAGAATCTTTAATCTCCTTTTTCACGTGGAAGGATGTTAAGATATAATGTAAGACCTTGAATCTCCAAACCCCTTAAGTCCCACTGATTCCTATGGAGTATAAACCCACGCTTAAAGAGTTTTCCCTGGTCTGGCACTGTACATGCCACTTCTGCATCCTGCCCCACGGGGGTCCTTGAGACCCATTTGCACCAAGAGATCTGTGCTCTGGAGGGGTAGGACCCTGCACACACCAGCTCACTCATATCCCTGCGATGCCCAGTGACTGTGCCCAGTCTGTGAGAATGTAAATCTAATGTAAATCCTATGCTCTTCTGTAAGCCATACCGCATGGTATAAAATCCATAAAACCAAAATCAAGATAAAACCATTTATATTTTGCTTTGGAAATATTCAGGATCTTAATTTTGACATTGCCTAGAAAAGCCCAGTTTGAATAATGGTTAATTATTTGATTTCAGTTATAGCTGTAATAATTTTATCTACTGAGAGGGTAAGTCTATTTAGTTTAAAAGGGGATACAATACTTCTGCTGATTATATGTCAATACTTTGTTTGCCTACAGGCACCCAGAGAGCTGCAGCTACAACTGCTGCTGACTAAGCTAAAGTATGCAGAAAAGTAGCCTTCAGGCATGGCTGCCTGTAAATTCCTTAATGCTGTTACGAACATGTTTAGTTGTCAGAGTTATCAAACCCCATTAAATGATAAATGGTGTCAATCTTCCTTCTGAGCAAAGCCCAGATGCAAATGGTGCGCTGGAGAAGAAAATGATAAATGAATGAAAATACTGAAAAGGCAAACTTCAAAGGCATACACTGCTTTTGGACGTCAGTGCAGTGATAGTGCTCAGGAGAGGATGAGAGGGGAGCATCCGTCCTATTTCTGCTGCTGCTAGCATGGGGAAAATCAAAACAGAAAACAAACACATGGCCCATGAAAGCTCAAGTTTCCCGTTTTTCTCCTTGCCTTGCCTTCTGCCCAGGAAGACTGCAACCCCAGCAAGTAGCACCACTGCAAGATACTGTGATCCAGCTCCGAGAGGACCAGACACACCAAAACTAATTGTCTCAAGCCCTGTCAGCATGCTCTGCTCAGGCCTCACACATCAGAAGGTGACAAATGCTCCCAGGGAGGGGTCCAGCCATGCTCTCTTCAGTTCCCCCACCAGCCTGACCCGGGGGTCCCTCGTGAGCACTCCATCACCCTTCCCAGCCCTCTTGCCTGACCCACTATGTCTTCATCTTGCTCACACATTCCCACCCTTTGTGCCACACAAAATGCTGGTCTTGCAGCACTGAAATGGGAACGGCAGTGCGGTATTGCACACCCTGGTCTTTCCCTGGAAGACAAGCACAGGCAGACCAAGTGCTGAAACAGCCCCCTCCCCCAAAAACCACACAGAACATCCCACCTGCTCTTCAACCCTCTGCACCACAGCAAGCTAATAGCTGTTACCAGGGTCAGGCTCCAGACCACCTACCCAGACAAAAACTTCCCTCCAGCTTGGTCCTCCCCTTCAGGTCCATCTCCCATTCCTGACATTGACAAAGATTTGGATTCAGAAAAACAAAACCAAGAATGCCTTAACCCTCAGCACTGGTGAACACCTGGGAACTGCTCTTCAAGATGCTTTTGTGATTTTACCCTGCAGCAGGCAGAGAAAATGCTCCCGATCAACTCCCACTGTCCCAGCAGTCTGTTCAGCCTCCGATGCTATTTACAGGGGATGCTGAGCTGAAAGTGTTGGTGTTTGCTGGAGTAGTTGTGGGAGGGTTTTTTTGTAATGGTTAAATTCAATCAGGAATGTGCCAAGATAGCATGAAATCAACTAAATGTAATTAAGCAAAAACTATTAGCTTGATTGCTAAACCAGTCTTCCTCTCATGAATATGCATGAGAATAATTGATATTAATTCTTTCAAATCTGAGGCACATTAGTCCTGCATATTATAGTGTGGAATTTTTTGGAAGACCAGTTCCACTGCTGCTTTCTCACCAAAAGGTATAATTAGTTTTGCTGCAGGGAGATTTACCTAGTCATGGATACCATACTGGGTTGCCACATAGCGAGGAAATTGGAACAGAGCTCAAGTGATGTTTTGTCTGCAAAAATGGTGACCTGTTTAACATTTTTTTTCAGAAACGTGTTAGGAGAATTGGCAAATCCAGTTACCAGCATCAGCCACACTAATGGCATTATGAAGAGACAGGGAAGCCTGCAGAACAGTAAATCCCTATAGATAGAAAGGCACTGGAAATATCCTCTATCTGTTTAATATGTTTGACACTATCATGGCCCTGTTACCCGAGTGTCTGAGTGTTCAGGAGGCTGTTCCTAAGGAGTGACTTCAACTTCCTGGGACCCCTCCCCTGGGCTCCTTCTGCCATGGGAGGAAACCATGGGAGGTTTCTCCAGCAGGTTTCAGAGGGTTTGTTTTCCATTCACACTTGGAACAAGGGCACAATATTTATGCTGAGGCACTTTTCTGCCTCACAATTTGAGGGAGATATACTCCTTTAAGGAGACAAATCCTCCCATACTGTGGGTGCAGCCTTTGCCCAGGCTGCAGAGCCCCAGGGTTTGCCCATAAACTTACAGCCTGACGTAAGAGGAGCTTTGGGGGCAGATATTGCACTGATGACAAAACTTTAGGATTACACGAGGGACTACAGCTGTTAATTGCTTATTCCTTGCAAGTAGCCTGAAAAGAATTGAATATTAGCACCCCTCTTTTTGCAAAAGAGATATATGAAGCCTGGGGGTGATGGGAAACATCTGTGCAGGATCCCTCCAAGCTCTCACCACCTTCCTAGTTCTTAGCCCTTTATTCTGGTCAAAGTTCTTGCTTTCCTGATCAGCTTCTCTGCTCTCCATCACGCCCACGGTATCTTTGTGTTTGTCAGGCAGACCTTGTGTCAGGAGGAAGGGCTTTGACGCAGGGACACGTCCACACATGGGTCCACCCTTCCCAAGCCTGGCTTCCCAGGGGTTTTGTCTGACTACAGCAGAGCATGGAGCCCTTGGTGAGGGCTTTGGCACGAAGTGAACCAAGTGTTTTAATCTCAAGCACAGATGGTTCTTCCCTTCGTAAGCACTAAACACTGGATTAGATATCACATATTTAATAAATAGCAACAACTGTATACAAACCATGTACAAAAGCAGCTAAAAGCTAATCCTCAGCAATTAATCATTCATACTAGTATGAGGCCATAGCAAATGGTAAGTAGAGACAGTAGATACAAAATCTGTTTGAACACAGAAGAAAAGGCAGCTCTACATCAGCATTACAATGAGAGAGTTTGATCTCAGCTCAGCAAGATAATTTTGATGTGGTTTTGGTATAGGGAGGATGTTTGGGGACTTTTTAAAAAATTTTTTTAAAAGTCTGTTTGAGCTCGCTTAGAAGTGTTGGCTGGCAACCTGGGAACACTCACTTCTATGCTTACTGACTTCTGGACATTTACACAACTGTAAGCCTTTCCAAATCGCAACAAATAAACACCTACTCCACACGGCCCTTGGCTCTCTGATAGCTCTGAAATCTCTTATGATAGCCTCTCCCACATCGCTGCATCCCAGCATGCTCCCAACAGACACTGCACAGGCAGGCCAGCAGTGAGATATCACACATCACAGCCCCCTTCCATCCCTTCCCCAGCACTGACCTCTGAGATCACCCTGCTGCTGTCATCCTCCCAGGGTGGTCACAAGCAGCAGACTCATTTATGCTACTGTGGTACCTGAGAAGTACCTTTACAACAAGATCTTACTTGCAGTGCTCAGGGGACTAAAGGAAAACAGCTGAACAGGAAGAAGAAGAAAAAAAAAAAAAGGAGGAGAAAAAAAAGGAAAAATAAAAGAAGAAAAAAAAAAAGCCACTCTGTCCATTTGGATAGGGAGCAGAGCTGGTTTTTATACTGTTTCTTGGGGTTTTTTTGGTTGCTTGGTTTTTTTAGTGGCTGTTTAACTGGGTTTTTTTGCCCTTTACCCTAATAAAAGTCACCTGAAACTGTTTGAAAAATGCAGGCATGCTGCCTTTTAGTGACTGTTTATTGAAAAGAGGGGAGGAGGCAAGGTTTCCTGTAAATGGCAGCTGAACAGTGCCAGGTAGTACAGCGTATTTTAATCCATGTGCAGTACAGCAAAGGCCAGCATTGAAGATTAAGGGAAATGATACACTTCACAGGGGCTTAGTGCATTTTTCATTTGCCTTTTTTTTTTGTTTGGAGTTTCTGTGTTAATATAGGATGATACCATGCTATATACTAGCTGGCAGAAATTAATCTTGTCACGAATGTACTTCTTTGAAAGGCTGAGCCTTCCTGAGCTCTTAATTTGAGCTGATTTGACTGTCTCATTATCATAGCAGCACATTTTGGAATAGCAAAGTTGAACCTTACTTGAACTTGTTGGCTACATTAGCACTGTTTTTCTTTCTGCTCCCCACCTCCATCCATGAATAATAATACGCAGCATCACTTTTTTTTAATCCTACGGAGGCCTCCTAGTAACTGTTTGCTAAACAAACACACGATAACATGGCACGTTGGGGAGAAGCATATTAAAGAGCCTGAGTTTTTTTTCCCAAAGATAGAACTTGTCATTCCAGGGAAACGCGCAGTTTTGATGTCCTGGGAAACTCGGGGTTTTCTGTCAGGCACGTGGTCCTGTTATCTCGCACATCGAGCAGACTGGGAGCGCAACAGCTTTGGGGTTTGCAAAACACATACTGTATGTGGTCTGGGGCCAGGTCACTTATTTTTTGTGTTTCTGTCCTGAAATTTCATTGCAGTTCAGCTGAGCAGCCCTTCTTCGGGCCCACTGTTTTTCTCCCAGAGCAGGGCACTGCTTGGCTCGTCCTGCTCTGGTTCCAAGGCAATCCAGGGAAGCAGCTCTAGCCTGGTTTGGACATTTCTGCTCGGCCAGCAGAAAAATAAGCCTGTGTGTCCCTCTAAACACATAGCCTGAGACACGTCTAGCTCCCGAGTGCCACGGTCCCTGCAGCAGAGGCATTGCCCCTTCCATCGGCAGAAACTTTCTTCGGGAAGAGAGAGCGGATCCGCAGAGGCCATGCCCTGGGAAGGGACCGTGCAATCCAGCGCAAGGTCAGATGAAAGCCACCCTGCGGGTTCCTTTAGCTGCTGGATAAAGCTCTGTCTCCGATCAGGTTGCATTATCCCTAACCAGCTCTGGCAGATGCTTCAGCTCTCTGCTCATCCATCAAGACAAACTGGTAAGACCCACCTTCCCGAGGGCAGTGCTTAACCCTTTCCATGTACGCCTGGTCGCCCACGGGGAAGCCCAGATGCAACTGAGTCCCAAAAAAGGCACGCAAATTGCTCAGGCTACTGCAAAATGCTGATTGCTGAACTGGGGGATGTACCCCACGACCTCCCAGCTGGGAGAGGCGATCCCGGGGTCTCCCACTGCTTCGCATGTCGCAGAAATGGGCACCTATTTCTGTTCTGCCATTTGGCCTCATCCTGAGTGCAGCGCAAAATGCCAAAAATCTCCAACAGAGCAAGATTTGCAAAAGATTCCAGCTCCTCTCTAGGTATTAAAATATGGCTTTTTAATGCATGCAATATGCAGCAACTCTTACTGACAACACTTGCGACAATCTGCTGCCTGATGGGAACTGCTGGACCTGGTCTGGTGAAGGGTTGCTCAGCATATTTGGAAACAAGACACAGAGGAAGCCTGACACAGGGAGAAACCCACTGCCAACTGGGAAAAACAAAGCTGGTCTAAATTGGGAGTCATTTAAGAGGGCAAAATACTAAAGGAAAAAAACCCTCAGCATGCCAGGGAAATAAGTTTACATGAATTACCAAGGGATCTAGGAATATCCTTTCAGTGGTTGAAATCTGGCACAGACAGATGTGAATGGGAGTCCCCACAGCTGAGAGCTCTCCGTGTGTTACGTGGAATGAGCTGGCAATTCCCAAGGCGGTCCCGAACGGCCAGGCTCATCAGGGGAGCTAATATTGGCTTATTGTTTTCCTTTGTTTCTTACAGAGGAAAAAGCATCTTCAGGGTAGCGGTACTGGAGCTGTGTGTCCCAATTAACCTGCTGCAGGTAGGGTCAATCTGCTGCCTCCTGCATCCCCTTCAGCAGGCACACAGCGTGTCTGTTCCCATGGCCACTCTCCCCTGGGAAAGAAAGGAAGGAAAAAAGGTGCCGCTCTATTTATGAGATAGTCCTGCTTTATGGCACTGCCCTTCCTGCATCCTGGCTGAATGGTCTGGTGGGTTTTTTCTCCCTCTCTCATTTCTCTGCCAATTGATTGCTCACTGCCAGAGGGTATTATTGGCTTCAAAAGCTTCATTTTCTGGTTCCTGATCTGCTCATCTTCTCCTGGCTCATTGCTGCTACTGGAGGTCACATCCGAGTCCCAGAATCATTAGGCCGTTTTGGGTTTGACCTTGAGAGCTTCCTTTGCTCACCACACACATCACAGGAAAAGACCCTTTGATCATTTCAGACACTCTGTTAAAAAAAAAAAAATATCCAATGGCAAGAGATGATTTGATTATTTCAGTGGTAGGTAGAAACCAGCTAGAAACAAAACATTTCCAGACAGGTTTAAAGAATCCTGGTACCTGGAGGTGTTCCCGCTTGCCACGGAGCTGGGGAGCTGTGGCAGCCCCCCCATCCCTGCACATACCGAAAATTTGCTTCAGTTCTGTAAAGCAGCAACAACTGTGCTCTGGTCCCAACCTTCGCTGCGGATGAATTAATGGGTTGCAAGATGCAGTTGTATAATTTGCATGAAAACTGCAGGCTGTGCCTGAAGGGTTCATACCTGGAGTGGAAACTCCCAAACCACAGCTTTCAGTGAGCAGCCAGCGAAAGCACGAGGGAAAAAAACATAAGTGGTGCATCCTGCACTTCTGTACCATGCTGTTAAACTTCACCCTGCCCAGATGGGTAACCATGGAGAAGAAGGTGCAGTGGTAAAAATGCCTTACCGAAAACAATTATTTTCTCAATTTAACCCCTTACATATTGCTTCCTGCAGTATTCCAGAGAATTAGCTTGTTCTCTGCAGAGATTTGCTAGCATGGTCTCATGAGATTCAAATATGTGATGTGAGATTCTACTGTCTTCTGGCCAGAAACATCTTTGTCAGACTACTGAGTAGTTGGTAGACTTGTTTAGGAAGTGGTTTCTTACAGCATATGGTCAGCAGAGCAAGGAGCAGAGACTTTCCCTGGGCAGGCAGGGAGCTGGGCATGAGATCATTCTGGGGTGAATAAGCCGGACAGGAGCTCCAGACAAGCCAGGCTTGTGCTGACCCTATCTGCGGCCCCATGGAAGAAGTAGGTGAGATATACATTCTGTGGACGGTTGGACTTAAACACCAGCCTCCCCAGTTTAGAGCTAGACATTACAGGTGCCAACTCAGGAAAAACACTAAGCAGGAATAAAAGCAAGAGGAGAGGCTGTTCACCCGTGGGACACAGCTGGGGCAGCCAGTGTGGTGTTTTGAGGAAAAGGAAAGGCTGACTTCTTCAGAATCATTCTGCTTTTTGAACTTATTCTGTGAAGCTTTTGAAACTCTTTGCTTACTGAACATTCAATTTAAGGCAAAAATTAATAATAGTTCAGGGTTAAAGAGGTCAAAAGGACAAGTCTTGATAAAAAAAATTAAAATTAAAAATTAAAATATAATGGAAACATGAAAATAATGAAAAAGTAGCTTTGTTTCACTGCCCTTCTATAACACAGGCAGCTTCTCTGTGTTTTTCAGTGTTCATGTGGTGAGTCCCCACTCACCATCTATTTAACTCCATGTACAGAGATGTTTCTGGAGGAGGGACACAGTTACAGGATCCTGGTCCTGACCTGGCTGAGGTCAGCGGCAGAAATCTCTCGCTTCAGCAGGGCACTGTTTCCCCAGACCAAGGATGTTTCCTTCCATACTATTTGCCAAAATACAATACGGGGTGGAGGGATTAAGCCTTTTTCTTACCAAAGAGGATGCAAACAGTAGGTTCTGACCCTGGCGAGGCGGTTGCTGCCTGCCTAGCCATGCCTAGTGCCCTGCAAGTTGGATGCCAAACCAGACCAAAACGGGGCATTCTGGCTGAAACCCTGCTCTTGGAAATGTGAAGAGTTACTCAGGCTGTACTAAAGCTGCATGTAAGAGATGGCACTGTTGGAAACTGAAAAAAAAAACCCACAAATACCTTGTCAGCAGGGCAGGAGGGGAAGGGATGGCTCCTATTAAAAGATGTCTTAGTCAAATCCACCCCTTCTACCCCTCTAGATTTTGCTCTAAAATCCAGTAAAACCACTAAGCTAACAAAGACCCCAGTTACCAAAGGGAGAGCTAATGAAGATACAAAGGAAGAAAATCAGCCAGCAAAGCCATGCTCCTGGATTATTTCACTGCTCCGTGGGGGAGCACTGAAACGCTGACGGTTTAACTTTCAAATCTCTCCAGTAAAACAACTCTTGAAAATTGCTAAAATATTATTAACACAAACAGCAACATAGCAGCAGGGTCGCTTTGTCGGAGCGACAGCAAAGGCTGCCTCTCGCCATGCTGCCAGCAGCAATGTCTGACGGCCGCGGCGGGAGGGTCTTGCTCCGAGCGCACGCGGGTGGAGGATGCAGGACCCCCCCTTCCCCACACTGTCGTAATCCCGTGGGTGGGAGATCGTCAACCTTGCTCATACACTGAGCATGCTACTGCTGCAGCCTGAGCAAAACTCGGGTTTTCAAAGATCGTAGTATGTGAGGCAATGGACCTCCACCTCTTAGTTCTATCTTTTGCAAAACCTCCTCTCTCTGCACCAAAAAATAATTCCCAAAGAAATGAGCTTGAAACTAGTGTGGGACCATGCTCAGTCCCCGTGAAAGGCAACCTGGAAGGAGGGGTCTGGAGTGCCTTTTGCAGGGCTCACCCATCTCTTCCAAGACTTCTCGCTCCAGGTTGGACCTTGCATTCCCCTCCTAAGTTGCTGTTTGCAGAAAACAATTGCAGTCAGTCTCCCTCTGTGTGAAGATGGTGGAAAACAGAAGAAATAGGAAATTTGGAGGGGACTATACAGTTACTCAAAGAAAAATGTCAAGTGTTATTGCTAAAGAAATTTCTCTTGAAGAAAAAAATAGCAATCACCAATTCTGCATTTGCAGCACGGTGTCTGCTGCTTTGAAATCAGGCTCTAGCTGATGTTATTTTGGGGAATATAAGCCAGACTCTTGCTGTCACCATCTCAATGTTCTTGGCTTTGTTGCTGTTTCTCTGTTTTATTATTCTGAAGAAAATAAGTCTATTAGTGTTCTTTTTTTGGCAGAGTAACGGCTGCGTGAGCATGGAGTGGACGGACTCCAGGTGGCACAGTGGCTCAATGCACGAGTCCCTTCCTCCTGCTACAGCCAGGTGCAATGTCACAGGGATTTCCCTCCGGCAGCACAGGCCTCTCAGGGTCTATCCCCGCATTAAGCACCCGAGCTGAGCCCTGGTGCTGTGGCCAAATCCTGCCAAATATGTTGCACAGCCTGAACGTGACGCTGGGGCCAGGGAAAAGGGGTGCAGACGGGTGGGCACCTGCGTGCACATCCCAGCTGGCCCTGGTCTACCCCATCCCTGCGGCATGAGACCTGGACTTCATGAACAAAACCCAACTCTCATGATACTGCCAAGGTTCAAATCCTCCGTGAGGATCTGTGCATGTGCACCGTGTTGGTGAGCCTCTCCCCTGCCGCCGCACGCACAGGGCGCTGCTGCTCTGTGTGTACAGATGTGCTTGGGGTAATGAGACCCCAGCAGCAGACGTGATTATCCCAGGCACAGGCTATGAACCAGCCTGGCTCCAACAAGCTGTGCTTAGGATCACCTGGTAACAGCCCCACAGAGAGCCAGGCAGATTCCCTCCCTCCCAATTGCTTTCTTTTAAGTTTATTAGTTGCCTGCTGCTACAGTAAAGACTGGTGTTGTCACAGGCTCTTGCCTCCGAGTGCTCCTTAATTGCCCCCTGAGAACCCCACACCCGACAGGTACCCAGATAATTTAAAAGTGAAGTTTTGATGCCTATATTTAAAAGGGTGACCCTAGTTTGAGAAAGCATTTTTTTGGGGGCCAATCTGTAATTTGAAATGGTTTAAACATATTTTTAAGTAACCCTGTAAAATAACGTGCTGCCAAGCAAGAGCTTTGGGTTAAATTATACCCCCACGAAAATCACAGCATGTAAAGGCGGCTGCTGGAAGTTGACAGAGCCTTAATTACAGCAGCCCCAGTGGGCAATACGGCAGCAGTACAATCGAGGCTTGGAAAAACCCTGCTTTAAGGTTAATCCTGTGTGCCTTGCGTACGTCCTGCTTTGGAGCTGTGCTGCCCGCGTGGGTCGCGGGCCCTGAACTGCGTTTTCAAGGGAAACGGCTTCTGAATAGCCAAGCGCATCCACTTGCTGGGGGAGGTTTCTGAGCTTTTTCTTTTCCTAGTTCAGGCTGCTCCAAAAAATAAACACAGAAACTGCTCTGCTCAGTGTTTCTTGACACAAAGCCACCGCTCTGCTGTGTTGCTTTGCGACAGCGGCACTAATATGTTCCTTGTGCTGCTCTGTTCTGACATCCCCAGCTTGTGACTGAAAGTCATCACATTCCCCCTGCCCAGCCCCCTCCCACATCATCTCCTACAGAGCCAGGAGTATAAAAACACTAAGCCTTGTTGCTAATGGCCTAAGCAAATGATTTAATCACAGTGATGTAAAAGGAGTGAGGAGCCTGTAGGATGGAAAAAATGTTGGATAGACAGTAAGACTAATGAGGTAATATGTAAACCCAGGCATTTGCTAACAGACTGAACGTGGCAGAGCTGACATGTATATTGAAAGGGACATAAAAACATAGACAAAACAATAGCCTAGGTTGGCCATGGCTTGATTTACGCAGTGGAAACATTTTTTTCCTCTGAAGGGAAAGGCAAGAAGCATAGAAGGCTCTATGCTTGGTAGCTCAGTCACAGCATCGTGACTGGAGATGCGAAGTGCCCCAGCACTCCCGGCCTCTGCGGCTGTGGTGTGAGGCTGTCTCACAAGCACTCATGCAACAAGTTTCCCAGGGCTCTGCGAGACAAGCCAGCATTACTGTCCCCACGAGAAAAATGGAGCCTTCCTCTAACAATTTGTTAGACGTCTCAGTGCAGGAGAATGTGGGTACAGAGGAGCCAGTCTGCACTTCTCGTGCTGGCCACGGCTTGTAAGACAGCCCTGAAAGCATCCTGAGCTGCTCTGCAAACCGCAGGCCCACCCATGCCGTCCACCCAAGGCAAAGGCTGCTCCTCATTCACACCTCCGGCTGCCACAGGGTAACATCGGTGTGCAGACGAGCTCCCAGCTCGCACCACGGCGGAGTTTGGGTAGCACAAAGTGGGCGCCCAGCAATGCCCTCAGGCACAGTGGTGCGACATGGGTCCTGGGGCTGGGATGAGACATCTGCTTCCTGAGCCGGGCCAGGCGCCGCTCGGCGAGAGAGCCAAATGACACAGCTCCTGGGGCTGCCAAACATATGGTGTGCTCCACGTGTGAGCACTGTACGTGCTTCTTAAAAACACGAGCTGTTCAAGGTGACAGCACGAGTGTTGGGGAGGGGAGGACGGCTCAGGGACGTGAACCTGTGTGCCTTGTGCTAACAAGGAAATTCTGTATTTTTGCCTGCCTGCTTTTGCTGGAGAAACCTCTTGGAAATTCCTGGTGGTGCATGCAGAAAACCACGAAACAAAAGAACTGAGTCTTCTGTTTCAAACTGCCATAGCAGTTTCCCCTGTCCAGCTGCATGACCCACTCGGTTCTCATCCATTTTCTCTGTTTTACGGGAGTTGTGAAAAACAAACACAATCATTCCAGCTGATTGGTTATAACATACGCTAAAACTGCAGTTATTTGGCCAAATTCTCCTGTGGCTGTACCACAACTTGGGCTTTATATAATCCAGGCAATAACAGCAGACACAATCAGAGAACTTGGTCTGACTGCATTGCTGCTCTGCCCTGGGCAGATTTACCACAGTTCAGTGCTCTGCAGTAGCATAACCAGGGCTAAAAAAAAAAAAATAAGAATTTAGTTATTAATGTCATATTCCATTGAGATAGTGTGTGAAATCAATCTATCATGCTAAATCTACAAGTTCCAAACTGTATACATAAGGTATATTAAGGGATTTGAAAAGATTAAGAATAGCTCCTGAGCGTCTGTGTGTGTATAAGCACCGATTGTTTTATCTATGAATTACCTGCTGCTGTGCAGAAAAGGCAAAGATAAGAAAACCAGCCTGAATTGGCCTCGTTGGGATCAGCATTAGCAGGATTATTTGCTCACAGCTGAGCTCTGCCTGTGTGTCTCAGGGTGATGGGGAAGATTCGCAGAGGGGTGCTGCTCTCCAGAGCTGGGAGAGCGCGCGGAAGACCTGCTGCCCCTGACCCAGCTGGCACATCTCCGTGTGCTCAGGACGGTGTCTCTCAGGCATCTCCCTGTGTCAGGGCTCACGGCCGTGCCGGGTCTGTGGCTGGGGCTGGGCTGTGTTCCCAGCTCCCTCGCTAGCCCCGCAGACCTGCTGCTGCCCTGGAGCCTCGCTCCCTTCCCCGCCGCACCGCGTGTCGCCCAGCCGGCTGATGTCCCCTGGGAACCGAGGTGTCCCGGACATTTCTGCCAACTGCCTCCTCCTCTAAAAACTCACTGAAGCACTGACCACCTCTGCCTTAAAAAAATACGGTGTTAAAATGCCGTAGTGACTAGGACCAGTGGAAGAGGCCTCTTGCTCACGGTGGGATCTAAGGGTGCCTGCTGGCACGTCTCCCTCAGCTTGTTTTCACCAGGGTATTTCGGTGCAGGGAAGAGCCCTGTGCATCAGCTCCACGGGCACGGCAGCTCCTGAGCAGGTCGGGCAGCTGGGCCGGGACATGGGGCTGCAGAGCCACGGGAGGCTCTGTGCAGAGCCCACCTTGCACGCGTGCCGCGGCTCGGCCAGCCGTCGGGGTCACGGAACGCCGAGCCAGCGCGGCCAAGCAGTTGGGATTCCCGGGTGGCAGTTCTTTTAGGAGCAATTGGGGTGGCCTGAGGGAGAGGTCAGGATGGGGTGTTTTTAAAAATCCATCTTGTTTCCGGTGCAGCTTCCTCCTCCAGGTGCCACAGATAATGACCAGGGTTTGTAGCTGTTCCCACTTAGTGACAAAGCGCCAGACTCAGCCTGGCTCCACTCCCGAAGGACCAGCAGGACTCCGGCTCTCGTAGGCAGTAGCCCAGGAGCCTTGTCTCTGCTCCTAATAAGACATGTTGATGAATTAGCCATTCAACACAACCCCGCTCTCGCCCTGTGACTTGCTGGATCTCATAATTCCCGCTGGGCAGCTGCACTCAGGGGTGCCACCCGAGTCCGGGCAGGCAAGGGTCGCCGGGGCTTACCTGGCTGAAGGCACCTGGACTTTAGTCGCAGGATTAGTATCAGAGGAAGCGCTTACAAGGAAAGACCATTCCACGGGATTGCAAGTACATGACTCACACCGTTCGTGGCAAACCTCAGTGCACCTGGCACAGTGAAACGTGTTCCTTTCCGAACCTGGGCTGGTTCTGGCAATCCTACGTAAGGAAGGATACCTTTCCCCAAACACTCATAGCGTGCCTAACTATGCAGTTTATAAAAAGCATCCTCTGAAAAGATTTTCCTACTGAGTAAAGGCCCATTATGAGGACTTCCTGGCTTACATGGCTGTATATAGCAGCAGCAATCCTATTATGCTTATCCTAAACTGTCCTCCACCGAACAGTGAAATGAACTTTACAGAACACTAGAAGCTTAATTAAGCCTCCAAACCTACTGCAAGCAGCACAATTCTGCCTCTTCGCAGCCACACAGTCGTGTTACCACAGAAAACACCAGCAGCGCACCTGTACCATGCACCAAAGGCTGCTTCCCTGTCTTCATTCAGCTTATTTTCAGTAAATTCAAGGCAAGTTCTTTGTAGGAAGGGTTTTCCTACTAATTCTTTATTGCCAAGAGCCCAAAACCACAAGCATGTACATATGGCAATAACTCTGCTCTTGAAAATTGCTGAGGTTGAAGACTAGTTGCTCATGCACCTTCTGTATTTCCATTGCAGAGCCATGAGGATAAATAAAAATGGTACTGATCAGCCAGGACCTGAGCCTGGCCTTTCTGGAGGAGGTTTGCAAGTCTCTAAAAGAAGGAACATTACATGTACAGTTAGTGAAAAATAGACGGGTGGCAGCAGCTCCATTGCCTCTATGGGCCGTTTTTGCTGAACATCAGCGTGAACCTTCAGAGCACTCACACAGATGGGAGAGCTGAACAGCTGTGTCAGACTGTGCCACGCGTGTCAAGGCAGATTGAATGGCCTAGCCATTTTGTTTCAGCTGCCTAAGGTTGGATGACAACACTCATGTTTCTCCCCTAACACTTTTTCACGCTACTGACAGTCTTTGAATTGCTCCAGAAAAAGCTGAAGCTCCTGGGCAGAAACCAAAGGGATGAGCAAGAGTGTACAAGCTGCAACCAAAAAGGGCTATATGGGTGATTATCCTGAAATCTTAATATTGCTAATATCTTAAATATTGCTTTAAAACCCACAGCACAACTCACAATCCTGCAAACAGCACCTTTCTGACTGCCACGTCAGTCTGGCTGTGCAATGCTTGCCCACTCCTGGACAGGACAAAACCTGACCCGAGGATGTCGCACAACATTTGCAGCATAGCAAGAGGTGCTGGTATCACCCCGTGTGTGGTCAGCTTGGCTGAAATGCTAACCATCACTAAACATGGATTCCTGCAACCTTTTCAGACATTTCCTCGTGCCTTTCCTAATGCAGGGCACCTCTGAGATTTAGCTCCAGAAATCAGTATCTTCAAACACTTGCTTTTCTGGTGTAAGAGACTGAGACAGGCTAAATATTTTGTGTTCTTGCCTTGCCCAGCTGGTAACCCAGATACTATTAGTGAAGCACAACTGGGTCATGCGAATTAATATTAGCATCTGCGTTAGCTGCTTTATTTACATCCCTGTAGCTGTCAAAAATTGTAGGTAGCTTAAGAGGAATATGGTTTATTCCTGTTGACACTAGCAGTGAAATAGCTAGATGAAGGAAAGCTGGGTCCTCAGAACCAAGAGGCCAGGCAGGGCCCGTGGCAAGCACAGGGCCAAGGGGGACAAATGCCCAGTGAATGGTCTGGTCAGTGCAGGGTGAGGGGGGCGGCTCATCCCAATTTCCATGGGCCAGCAAAAGACTTGGTCGGCAATGCAGTTTAACAATGTCCACCGGTTTTCTGTATCGCCCAAAACCAGAGTAAGTGTTGTTGAAATAACAGTGGGTGGAAGGACCCTGATTTTCCAAAGATCCTGGCTTCAGGCGAGCCCCATCAGCACCATTCTGGCTGCTGCTGGGTGCAAGTACATGAAATGCATGTGTCCTTACGGCTAAGCAACGGGGATAGAGGTCAATACTGATTGTTAAAAAGGAAACTCTCATGCTTCCTAAGCTAACTTCATGCATTCTGAGTGATCGTCTGTGTTGCTTCAAGATGAGACTGGCAGGTCTTCGTCAAGGTTCAAGGTGAACCTTGTCTTGATGGCTGGCCCATGGCTCTGGTTGCTGCAAACTTCTCCACGTGATGCTGCTGTCACGTCAGGACTAAGGAACCTCAGCCCTGTTATTCCCAGTTCTGCTGTGGAGTGTGCCCATTGTGGGGAATGGGAAAACTGCCCTGCAGCCCCCAAGGCACCCGCCCCCCCCGATGCCCTGCCCTGTGAGCTCAGGTCCTCCCCTAGCATCTCACTGTGCTTCAGAAGGGCTGTGCCAGGGCCAGGGCTGGATTTCAGCCATCAGGTAGCAGAGGTCATTTTTTAAAAGCTCTGATAGCTGTTTTAATATAATTAAGGAATTAATTAACTTTCCATCTCAGTAATTATGGAAGCTTCAGCCATATGAAGTAGTGTCTCTTCCCATAGGTCCCCGTGGCCGGTGTTTGGAGGGGGACTGGTGTGAGTGCAGTCAGACTGGCATGAACCAAGCACGCAGCATCTGGGGAGAATAACATTATGATTAGTTTTAGCCTAAGTCCAGAAGGAGCCATGAAGTGAGGGGTCAATTATGCCTCTCCACTGATGTCTGCAGCCAGCAGGCCCTCAATCACGCCTCTCTGAATGGATTTAAGAGCCAGGACTCTGTCTCCACCTTAGACCCTACTGCTGTGAGAAACTGGGACTGACAGCTGGTGCATCTCCTGGTGGTTTCATTCCTGGTAAGTGGCCACTGCCTTCTCGAGCAGAAGCTGTGTCCCTACTGGATTCTGCCCCCTTTCCAAAATCCCCCATGACCATGAGACAACCATCCTCTAAACACAGCCAATGACGGGTTTAAATTTTGTAGGAACTGAGGTAATGCAAATTTCTGATTAATAGCAATCTCAGCAAGATGGTATTTAAATAACTGCTGGCAGTGAGCTTTTTACCAGCAGAATTCTTAGAAATGCTTTCTCTTATCAGAAATGGTATAAATTTATTTTTCCAGTCTGCTCCAAAAAAACCACTTGAACAAAGAAAACAAGAGTTTCACAAACCAACTTTACTGGGCAACAACACTGTTAATTCCCTGGATGCCTAAAACTCATTTTAAAACAGCAAAAAAGAGCAGAGCAAACTGAGTGTGTCTGCAGAGTACACGAATTACAGGCAGGCAAGGAGCTTGGGTCAAGCTCTGACAGTGCCCAACAGAGCTGTCTTTGCCATGGGTTCAGGCAAGGGTTGGAAAGAACTTGGGAGCTACCAGGGCAGTGCAACACTGCAAGAAATATCACCCTGTGTTCCCTGAACCATTATAGCTGGATAGCTTATCATTTCACCAGATGGGTCAGATAGTTCACCGTCTGTTCCAGAAACCTGCACCAGGAATGCAATTGCTTGCCTGTGATTGCCTAACTGAAGAGTCCAGTTATCAGTCAACTAACCAAAGTAGAAATGACATCCGCCCACACAGGCTAGAGAAATTATTATAATCCTCTTACATTCCTGTCTCAGTTGTTGTATGGATAAATCCTTAAGCCATTATATCACAACAAAGGCAACATCTGTTTTTTAAAGTGAGCTAGTAAAAGCAAATCTCCAGGAATCAAGTGGTCCCGGAGCCAGAGGTACTCTTCTCTGTTGGATTTTGATACTATTGAGTGCTGAGTTTCTCTTTGCCTTCAGGAAACACAAGTAGCCATCTGGAAGCTTCACACCAAAACTGCAGCTATAGTTGTGCTTATTAAAGAGAGTCTAAATCTGTCCCAGAGAAAGCATATCTCTCCCTAGGACCAAGCTTGTGGATTCTACCCTGGACCCATGGCATGTCTGACCTCCCAGTAACCAGCAGCATACTGCTGAGAAGCGAAATTGTGGTTGAAGCACAAACTTAGGGACAAGCCATACTGCACTCAGCTTTGCTGAGTGTTGCCTGGCCCATGCGCTGACCGAATTCCTCAAGCAGCCAGCTTCAGTATAAATATTCCCAGACTACAAAACCAGCAAAAGACAGTGACTTCCTCTGAGTGCATGTAACACAGTGAGGTGCAGCCAGTCCTTGGGATTATACTGGTCTACTTATGTTGAGGATGAGCAGAGAAAAGGCAGACGCAATCAGATATTCCTCCCTACTTGTCCCAACATGCGATCTTGGTTTTAGGAGCAGTGTTTGCCCAGCAGTACAAGGACAGCACAGTGCACTCTATGTTTCACTTACGGAACCACCCAGCCCCAACCAGATGGTGCCTGTTCCACCACCTCATCCCTGCCCAGGCATTCTCCACACATAGATCCAGACGAGCCCAATGTGCACATCCAGTGGCAGCAATTTCTCCCCAGAAGCTCTGAGCATTAAGAAACATGGTAGAGGGGAACAGCTATTTGCATACAATCAAGTGTGATTAACCTTGAGAATATATTATGCCCTTAAACCTGTGTGATTTTTCACCCAGAGTTACACAACAGGGTATTTTCAGTTCAACCTATAGCTCCAATGCAATTTTAAAGACTGATTTCTACTATCCTTCCCCACCGTACAAAATTCAGTTCCTTTTGCATGATCAATCAGTGTGATTGCTCTGAACTCAGCCAGGTCAGAAATATTACAGCAACATTCGTGACAATATGATCATTTATCAAAACAGAAACATTCTAGGAACAAGAGTTGGGTTCCTATGGTCTGTTAAAAAAAATACATGCATATTTTTGCATGTTCTGAATATTCTCTTGCAACAACATTTAATTAAAAGTTCTCTTTCTAGCTCAAAAAGCCTTCTTTCTAAATAAATTAAAGATATTTTTAGAATATCCTGGTCTGAAATTACTGAAATAAAATACCTTGAATACTCAGACTCAAAATATAGGATTTTGGGGGAAAAATGATTGCACATTTTGGGGAGGGAATATTTTCAAAGTATTCAAAATTATTTCAGACAAGAAAACTATTGCCTGTACCTCCCCATCCTACCACCTGTGCCTTAAGGAGATCAGACCATTCCCTGCTTGGACCTCCTCTGTCTTTGGGTGGCTTGATATCCTTCCCAAAGGGACAAGACACCATCATGAACGTACCTAGAGATGCAGCTCCTGGGATGACACCCAGTGTATACCAGCTTTTCTTTGGGTATTTGCTGATGAAAAGTTACGTTTTTACAAGAAGTCTTCAGGGGGATGCAGGTATTTCAATGATATTTTCAAGTTTCACCCAAATTAGCACCACCCCCATCAAACTCATCAGCCTTATACTCAGGTGTGTGACACTGCACTGTGACAGACCTGCTGGGTTCATGCTAGAGCTCCACACTC
>NW_010259298.1:30746-45635 GCF_000690775.1 Eurypyga helias
TGCTGTCCTGGTCAGCCTGTGTCTCCTTTTTACTTCAGTAATAAGACAAGGCAAGACTTTTTCCCCTTAATCAGCTACTGGCTCCATAGGTGTTCCCCCATCAGTCATTTCCAGCAGCAATTGCAATGTTAGTCTCTTCTTGCCTTGCACTAAGTCTAGACAATTCCCTACCAGGCCTATATCAGCTTTGCTCTTTCATCTCTAAGGGAAGGCTGAAATAATTATGAAATTGTGCCTTTTTTTTTTTTTTTTCCTGGCAGGTTTCACAACCCTCCGACTGGCTCTTTGGATGCTGTCCTTCTAGCTGTCAGTCATACTTTGTAGAGGCAAATCTGTAAATATTACCTCACCTTGTCTAAAAATCTCACAGAGGACTTTTTAGGGGATGATTTGTTGGTGTTGGCTGCACAACCCTTGCCAGCAAAACCCTTCGAGCTGCCTCTTTTACAGATGACTACGAAGACAGCCTTTGAATTACTGCCTTCATCTCTCATGCTAGTGCTGACCCCAGCCATTGCCCTGGGAAAGGAGAGAGCAGCAATTCTGGAGTTAGTGTAACTTGTGTTGTTTACTACAAATACATGAGTTTAAGACACTTTATATGTGACTTGCTCCTCCTCATCTTTCCAGAAATCCTACCTAGGCCCCCTGGATCCTCTTCACAGCAAAATGAATTCTATAGAATAATAGAATGGTTTGGGTGGGAAGGGACCGTACAGATCACCTAGTTTCACCCCCCCTGCCATGGGAAGGGACACCTTCCACTAGACCAGGTTGCTCAAAGCCTCATCCAGCGTGGCCTTGAACACTTCCATGGGACATCCACAGCTTCTCTGGGCAACCTGTTCCAGTGCTTCACCACCCTCTCTGGGAAGAACTTCTTCCTGATGTTCAATCTAAATCTACCCTCTTTCTGTTTAAACCCATTACCCCTTGTCCTGTCACTACAGACCCTTGTAAAAAGTCCCCCCCAGCTTCCTTGTAGCCCCTTCAGGTACTGGAAGGCTGCAATAAGGTCTCCCCGGAGCCTTCTCTTCTCCAGGCTGAACAAGCCCAACTCTCTCAGCCTGTAATCCCACCTAATGATTATACAGACACTTCTCCTGGCATTAAAAACTCCCAGGAGTACAAAGCAAATGAGTTTGGAAGACTTGGGAATAACAGCAAATGCTGCTCCTGATTCAAGGAATGAGTTGGAGCTGTTTTGTTGCTTTCTACATGGCTGCTGTGGGGCCAAGAGGTTGGTGCGGGGGCTGCTCTCCTCATCCTGAGGTCCATGGGAAGGGAGGTGCAGGGAGAACAGAAAATACATGAAGAACTGGTGGAAAAAAGTCTCTCTGGCTGGTTATTTTTGACCAAGAGCTTCTGGCTTTAGTTTTGCTAGCTGTACTTTTTAATTTTGGCAAGGATGTCTGGAGCCCAGGAGAGGAATGCATTGTATATATAGTTATAAATCAAAATACAAAGTAATAAGTAAAATGAGCACTGAAAAATACCACTCACTAACTGCATATGCCATCTACCTAATAGTTCCAGGTTGTGAGTCACCACTTGAATCAGAGGTGCAGCGAAGCGGCGGAGGGCCAGCTCTGCAAAGGTAGTCCGTCTCTAACACCTGCCTTGGCACCGAATGCATTGTATATATAGTTATAAATCAAAATACAAAGTAATAAGTAAAATGAGCACTGAAAAATACCACTCACTAACTGCATATGCCATCTACCTAATAGTTCCAGGTTGTGAGTCACCACTTGAATCAGAGGTGCAGCGAAGCGGCGGAGGGCCAGCTCTGCAAAGGTAGTCCGTCTCTAACACCTGCCTTGGCACCTACCTCCACTGACCTAACCCCTTCCCCGTGGGAATCCTACCTGGCTGCCCTCACAGAAACCTCAGGACCGGGCTGTACATCTCCTGCATTATATAGGCGAAGAGTTAAATGCCTAAGAAATGGGATTACAGACCTGAATAGAGATCAGACTGAAGAGCAAAAGAAATCCTGGGAGCTAAACATCACTGTAAAAGGCATATGGGAACTTCTGGGAGATGGACACCTACAACAGGGCAGTTCCATAGGAAAAATGGGAGAAAGAGAAGGTGTTGCCACACCCTGAGGGTTTGGAGCACATATTTGGGACTAGAGGAGCCAGTCCAAGATCTAATCCCTGCTCCGGGCTGGAGCAAGCCTTTCAGTGAGAGAAATGATCTGACAGTGCTGCTGAGCTTTAGTCCTGGGCCATGGGAGGCTGGAACAGCAGGGTGGCTCTTCAGAAAAATCCTGTGTAACTGGGTTTTTTAATCAACCACTTAAGGCACTGGAGAATGGAAGTGTGAGGGTGAAAGGGACAAGGATGCAGACACAAGAGGTTTCTCTTGCTAACGTTAATGCCTTGACCACGAGATCAAATCTGCATGAAGATAATAAGCAGGAGAGTGGGTGTAAGGGTCATTCACGTGTACAGAAATGTTACCCCATCTGCAGTAATGCATTCCTCTAACACTTCTCAACACACACGTGCACACTGGGCTGCAGTGCCCAAGCACAGCCGCCAGCCAAGCGCTAGACCTTCTCTGAGACCCCCATGTCCCTGGTGCTCTTGCAATAGGTGCTTATGAACTTACAAAAAACAGCCGTGCAAAATAATTCAGTGCTGCTTCGCTGCGAGATGTCAGGATCCCATAATAATAACTCATGATGATTTCACAGCAACTTTAAGCCAGACAGTTTCCATCCTGCTGTCAAGGCCATGTGTCCTTGGCTTTGAACTGTTTTCTCCCCACTGGAATTCTGCCACCTCTGCACCGGGTCACACTGGGATTTTAATCATGTAAATGACAGCATCAACCCTGGCCTCGGGCTTCCCTGGGAGCAAGGGACTTGCTGCAGGATCCTTCAGGTCTGTTTCCAGACAATTACGTATTCCCAGCAAGCTGCTAATCTTTGAGAAATGTGTTGGGCTTTGGTCATCATTACTTAAATGGAGTGGATGGCAGAAGGTAGGAACCTGAAACCTTAATAAAAACCCTGTCCAAGAGGTGTGAATATTTCATTCCTCTACTAGAGCAGCAGCTACGGTGTGTGACAACACTCTGACGCATGCTACCTTGCGGCTCTGTCTGGCCAGAAACAGAAAAAAAAGCCATTTTGTGATAGATTTTTCTTCACAGGATTCCAGAAAAGCTCTAGGTCTTTTTGAAACAACCTGAAAAGATGTCATGTATTTCCTCCACAGTGGTTTCGATTCCTAAAGTGCCTTAACGTTTCCTATGTTTGGGAATGGCAATAACAACGATTAAAGCCCATAAATCTAGGAGTGAGTCTCCTAACCACCTTGTGTGTGGTTTAAATGAAGCAGATTTGTTTACGGTATATTAAGGGCACTGGGAGGTTTGAGCATTTTTACCAGCTGTTCCTTGTGATTTTTTTGGCAGCTCACACGATGTCATTGTCATTCCCAACATATCTTGAGATGGCTCTCAGAAGCCCAAGGATTGGCAGCCAGGCACTTTGGCACCCCCCCAGTTAGGTTTAGCATGCCGTGCACGCTCCATCGTGTTTGCTGAAGGAAAATCCCCCCAGTTTGCTATGACTTGGAGAGTGAAAGGTCTGCAGGTCAAGAAGCTCCTCTCATTGAACGTAAGATGCAAAGATAGGGAGAAAGAACACTTTTTAAAATGTGATTTTTAGTAATTTTAAAGCTTCTCACTAGAAGCTTTTGAATTGCTGAGAAAAAGGTATTAACTGTGATGCTGGAAATACGGTCCCTTGCCCTTGGGCTGAACCTGGACAGGGACTTTGTGGAAGATCTCACAGCATGCCTGGTTCATGCTGATTGCCCCTTACACTTACTCTTTCAGATATTTTTATCCACATTTGTTTTCCCCAGCAGGAAATTAACTGCTAGACTTGGTGGATGCTTCTTTATCTGATGGGGGATGGACCTTTATGGTTCTCATAACACCTTCAAAATATCCTGGTTGTAATTGGGGTGTTCCCTTTCTTGCACATTAAATTAACTTCTGATTTGCTTCTGCCAAAAAAAAAAAATCTAAAGAGTTTTTTGTGGTTTGTTAATGTATTTTCTTTCTTGATTGACAATGCTTCAAGGGAATGTGATACATTTACCTGCAAACTCTGGCCATATACCACACATTTCGTCCTGTGACAAGCCTTATCCAGTGAATACACCAAAGAGTTAAAATTAACTCAGATACTGATGATGATCATGTAGATGCAGTACTTCCTCTTGACACTTTCAAACTTGATTACAGGCAAAAGGGCCCTTTGCAAGGCCAGTCAGGATAATCACTTATCCCCACACTGACCAGGAGTCTCAAAGTGCACGAGATTGAAGGACTTTTCTGTGTCCATAGATGGAACTTATCTCAGCCACAATTTAGGTTGATGACACAATCAGTTCCACTACTTTACAGAACAAGCTTTTAAAACCCTGTCATTATTAAAGGTTAAAAAAAGCTGTAGTCTCTCAGGTAGCTCTTACCAAAGCAAAACAGAGAACAAATTAGTATAAATTGGGACCTCAACACAACCGTGTAATTTGCATTTAGACTGCTAAAGAGTCAAATGCAAATCTTACTTTGCCAGACACGATGCTACACTGAGAGGGACTACTTCAGTGTGTACCCTGATACTGCTGAGTCAGAAATGAAGAAGTAGGATAGGTACCAAATGAGAAGGAGATTGGGGTGAGGGGGTGGGGTGGATGACGGAGTGCCCAAGGGAGAGCAAGTCACCATGAGGAGGAAAAATAACATTTGCTGTGAAAGCACAGGAAGGGGAATTAGGCAATCTGGGCCCATTTCTGAATTACGGCATTTTGGATTTGTTCTTTGACCTTGGGTAAATAATTTATTCTCTTTGTGCACAGTTTCCTCATCTGTAAACGAAGGTTAATAGCTACTGCTCAAAGCGGTTGGCTTTTCTTGGCTCAGGTGAAGGCATGAGTCAGGGCAGACTTTGGCACACAGCAAGTCTGTGACGTGCTAAGAGAACTATGGAGGTAAAAATGCAAATAAATTACGGTTTCTTTTACCTGCGGTGGGTGTGAACCACAGCTGCACCAATGGTGGAAAGCTGACCGGGGGAGCTGCCCCCACTGGGGCAGGAGGAGCTGCCAGGGGTCTTGGGGCTGCATGGGGGGTGAGTTTGGGGAGGCTTTGGTAACCTCTGCTGTGGGTTTGCTTTTTCTTTTTTACCAGAGGAGCACCATGAAGCAGTGCAAAGAGTTCTGACAGCTTCCGGAGCACAGGGAGAGGAATAGCTACTTCTTGCACTGTGGATAAAAAGCTCCAGCTTCCCCTACAACTACCTGTATTTGCACCCTTCATCTTGAAATCCATACTGCTATTTTGGAAGCCACACAGGAAGAATAATGCAATATTGTACTTACTTTAGGTTTTTTTCAACCTAGCTATAATGCACAGTAGATGTAGCTTTGGAAACTTGCTAGCTGGCTGGGGGTGATGCAAAACCCCATCAAATGCAGCACTTCGGGTCTGATCACATATTTAATCCCTTTTCTACTGAAGCTGCCATTCCCAATGTGCGGCACTCCTCCCCATTCTGAGCAACACAGCTCCCAGCAGAGCCTTCATGCCTGATTTTGAGAGCTTTGGAAAACCAGTACCTCAAATGGATTTGTGGGATCCGTGACCAATCATTTTTCCTGCACTCCAGCCCAGAGTAACTGCTCATCTTGGTAATACCAGCATCACACAGTGGGGTGTGGAATATTCATATAAAATTCAGTGACTTGATCAACACAGCAATTGATGAAGTTGATAGTAAGGTTTGACCCAATTACCGAATTTCTATGAATACTCAGCATTTGCACCAATATACCTGAGAAGACAATTTATCTCCCAATAATAAGAAACCTTTTTATAACGAGCTATAAATGTTGATATTCTCTGCAACTTCATATTTACTTCTTGTCTCCCATAGTACTGGCAATGTGGAGAGTCTCTTTCATGGTAAGTCCCAGCAGAACACTAACAACAAATTCACTGTACTACTTACCCTACTATTTCTTAGTGGTGTGAAAATGCAGAGCCCAACTCACTCCCAGTTTATTAGTGCTGGCCTGAACCCCTGCAAAGTTGCTGATTGTATTTTCAGTGCACAATCAAAAGAATATCCAAGAGCCCTAATGTTGTGGCAGAGAGGGGTCAGCCTCTGGCATCCTCTGTCTCACCAGAGAAGTGGGAACTGCATGCCAGGGAGCAGAGCTGGTGGGGTCCGACAGCAGCGAGAGACCCGTCTCCGGTGGCACGGTGCAGTGTTGCTCTGTGCAATGTTTGCTGAGGGCGATAAAATAACTGCTCTGTTCCTCTGCAAGGGCACAGTTTTATGCACTGCTAATAAACCAGCCTGGGCAGCAGATGGGTTCTCCTGGCCATATAACAATGAACAGCATCCATATATTTTTAGTGAATTGCTTAGATTTCTATATCTTTCATAAAAAAGAAGCTATGTGCACTTAGAAGGCAGCTCACTTTTTAGGAGTTTTCTATTATAGATGTCATTCCCAATGGTTAATAACTCATCCAAGTGTGACTTGAGTAGCCTACATCATCAATATTAAATATGACATTTACTATGAAGAGCAAAGTTTTGGGGCTGCTGCCAGCCCCACTCATTGAGCCGTAAATATTTTGATCATCAAACAGGAAGAAGAAGGAGCTGATCAGCCTGTGCTCATGCCCGATACCAGCAGGGAGTAAATGGGTGTTTTCACAGAGCCCCAAGTGGCTCAGCAATTGGAGCACTGGCAGGAGCATCTTCGGGCTGGTGGAGCCAAGGCAGTGAGTAACACGCCTGTGACCCTCTGCCCAGGCTGGTACCCTGCGCTGTGGAGAGCGTGCTGCTGCTGAATGTGCCGACGGGCACATGGGGGAGAGATGAAGACATTCCTCATGGATGTTAACTGCATTGCAACTGGGAGCCCTCTGGAGCAACTGTTCAATCAGTGCTGCAAAGGTCTGCACTAAACCGAGCGTTCGGCACAGCCTGGGAACGGAGGAGCCCCGGTGCCCTGGGGAAGACCACCAACCACCACAAGCATCTAGTTTCCAACAGGTCCCTCAGATGGGATTGGCAACACACCACCTACCCTCCTGGAGCCCGGCCAAAGTCTGGCAAGTGATTCATGCCATGAATGATCTGACCATCTCGTGATGTTTCACACAGTTTGCTCACGGCTGTGTGCAACCTGGAGCTGCAGCTGTCTGGGATGTCTAAAACTCAATTAAATCACATGCATTCATTTACGTCCATAAACTGTTTGGTACCTACATCTGTTTACTATGCAGTATTGTTGCTATAGCTACTTTACGATCGGAGCTGTTGTTGCAGTGTGATCGCTGTTAAATGATATGCAAAAGGTACAAACCCAAGAAGCTGATGTTCTTTAAAATACGTGTCTTCGCTCTGTGATTATACTCGTCCCACAGCAATGACACTGCAGAGCTCATGAGAAGAAAGGCCCTTCTGAGGGACCTCCTTGTATTTCAGCCTTCCAAAGTGAAAAGACGGCCGGTGAAGCTGAGCCTGGTGCTGCTGGCATGAGAAACACCCTACAGCGCTCTCTGCTTTAAGTACAGTGCTTGTTCTGCTCCTGTGGTGTCCAGCACACAGCTTAGGAAGACCCGTCAGATTGGGAGTTCGGGAAACAAGAGCTGCAGGATCTACCAGTGTGTCAGTGGCCAGTCCTGACACCAGGGCCATAACCTTCCCTGCACTGCAAGAGATGCAATTTCTCTGCAGTTGTGGGCAGCACAAGCCGGTGTCTGGGGCATGCCTAACCACTGCAAATGCATTTCTCTTTTCCTGAGCAGCCGGGGAAAAAGGGGTGGAAAGCTTTCCTGCTGCAGGGAGACATAAATCACAGGCACATGCACAGCCCAGGAGCATTCCAGCCCCAGCTTTCCACCATTCTATAATTTATTATTATAAAAACAGTTATTTCTGATTCTTTAGGTCAGCTCAAGGGCTGTCTTTTGTCTGCCGCCTGTGGTGTCCCACTCCAGCAAGCCTTAGGGAGAGCTGAGAAGCCTCCAGTCAGAGGTGGGGATGTAATGAGTGGCACTGCCAAGTAACAGATTGTTCAGCTGAGAGACCAAGCTGAAAAACTGGAAAACAAAATTTTGACCTGACCCAAAATATTTTTTTCTGCTCAAAAGAAAAAAAAGTTTTGTTTGCTCTGGGCTACCAAGATTTCTTTCCTTCTTTTTTTTTTTTTTTTTTTTTTTAAACCAGAAAAGCTATGTTAGCAGTATTTCAAAGAAAAAGAGAGGGGAAGCATTTAATTTAGAAAATATTACAACAAACCACTTCCTTTCACAACAGCCCAAATAAAATGTTTAGCCATCCCTGAATCACACTTCTCATTGCTGCTGAATGAACTACTCCCCATGGCTGTAAGCTGTGCAATGCCCCCTTTCCAAAAAGAATAGTTTGGCAACTACACAATTTGCTAAAAATTATATTGCTCTGCTATGGCAGTGAGGAAATGCCAAAGAAATACTGGTAGTCTTTTTTTTTTTTTTCCCCTCCCAGAGTCCATAATTTTAAGGGGAAGAATTTTTGGAAAAGTACTAAGCATGTTTTCATGCATGTGACCCTATAACTAGACATGATAAATAAGTCTGGAAGGTCTCATTACTACGGAATGTCACTGTATAATAAAGACTGCAAATACCAAATAGCTTCATTACTCCCATTATCATCTTTTATCATCGTTTAATTGTGTGTATCAATTTTTAATAAAGAAACTTCATATGCCTATGATTTAGATCGTACTGAGAGGGGCTTTCATTGACTGCAGAAACACAGCCAGGCTAGCTGGGTCATCCACATACAAGGTGGAGCATCTTCATTATTCTGGTCTGCATGATGAACAGAAACACTTGTTAAACTTTACTCAGTGTCACTTAATGTTATTAGCCCTTCTGGACCAGAGTGATTTTAGTGCTCCCTCAAATAATGACAAATGGTGCAACTGGACAGAGCTGAGCTATTCACTCCAGTGATAATTGCTGCACAATGATATTAAAGAAGCATTCACCAAAAACTTCCCCGGTTAATGATGTTTAATTCATTATTAAATGCAGCTCATTGCTGTTGGAAAGAAGGCCATTTAGCAGCCATCAGCTTTGCTAATAATGCCGAATGTCTTGCAGTGGCCAGACAGCAGGGGGGAAGACATGTTTTAAAAATGTATTTTCACTTCAGAATAAAAATAGAAAATTTTCTGGCAGTGTTTTGAAAATAAATGCTGTCTAATACCATCTGAACCTCTTGTTTCCCTGTAAAATCAGACCAGTCAGTTGTTTGCCTCTGGAACTAACATCACCTTTAGATGAGATTTTAAAGGTGTAATTTCATTGCAAGAAATTCTCCTTATTCAGAACTTGTTCCCCTCCTGCTCCCCACCAGCTCTGCTGCCGCACAGGCACTGGAACCACAGCCTATCAGAGACCACTTTCCTTGCTGCCTCTGAACCACCAGATTTCTCCCAGGTACTGATGTCCCAGGTGCTCCTGCTCTTCAGTCGCTCCCACCACAGCAGCAGACCCCAAGGACACTGCCGGCCCCACGCCGGAGGAGGTTTAAGCCCGTTACGTAAGGCGGCCTCCCCGGTGCACCCTCAACACGCAGTTACAGGATGTTCGTATAATCGAGGTGCTGAAGGTGAGGCCAGATGGTGCTCCACTTTCGAAGCTCATTAGGGAAAGGTGTTTGGTGACTCATGTCTAATACCACATTAATGTTCCTCCAAGCCCTTGGGTACAATTCCCAACGCTTCTCCTGGGCTGGAGTTCCCGGCTAGAGAACTCCCAGAGCCAGAGCTGGGCTGGTGGGTCAGCCGGATAGCTCCAAAGTCAGACCTGAAACTGAAGCATAAAACCCACCAACATGAGGAGAGCAAAGCTGTAAACTATCCAAGTAACCTGTTCTGGAGTCTCTGTTACCTCAATGCCCAGGTGGTTCCCCTGCCCATCCCACACCACAAAGCACCAGTGTCATCATGCGGGTCACCCAGGGGTTGAGATGGCAGGAGACACCAGCCTCCTTCCTGGGGTGGTCCGCAGGGGCAATTTGGGGCTGGGTAAATCCAACCATTTTTCTGAAAAATAGATGTGCTAACAATGCTACGTCCCTTCTTCCGTAGCTCCTCGAGACATGCACTGGTGAGGCGCGGCGCAAGGTCACTCACTGCTGTGCAAGGCAGCTTCCCCGCCGATGCACTCCGCGCCGCACGCCATATGCTTGTAACGGAGCCTTTCCTGGATACTGTACAAACACGGCTTAACGAAACAGCAGATCATTCTCCTGAAAGAAGTGAGCAGCACCATTACCACCGGCGTTTACACATGCAGCACTGGGATGTGGCGGCTGGCCCGCCTTTACAGCGGGTGGTGCGTGTCAGTGCGGGTGCCCATTCCGGGGGATGGTGGGATGGTACCCGGCTCCCGGCGACCTCTCCTGGCCGCAGGCACCTCTACACCCTCCCCATGGCATTTCCCAGGTTTGAAATTGGAAGCATCACCCAAGGACCTCTCCATCGCGACAAGATGAGACACCCCAGTGAAGGGATGCAAATGCTCTTACTCTCAGTGATCTAAAAAACCAGGACCCCTAAATAGCAGACAAAAATTGTTGGTTTAAATTATTTTCGTCCATTATTTTCCTTCTGATCCTCACAGAACAGAGATTCTGAAAAGGACTGGTGTGAGAAAACATCTAGCTCCAGTACAGAAAAGCTAAACCACCTTTATCTAGCTAATAACATTATCACATCATCAGCAAATCTGTACTGAAAATGAGACTGTGTGGCCCAGGAACACTCCGGTCCTGTTCCCTGTAATGGTACCCAAATGCCACATCACATAAAATAATATTTTGCTCAGAGGGTAGCTGGGAGGAGGATTAATCAGTTCAAGGGACATTGCTTGGGACCTGCAGTGGGAGCAAGAAGCCTGCCTGTGCTGCTCTTCAGCAGCTTGTACCTCCCTGTTCCCATGGCTTGGAGCGGGACACGAGCTGTGTCCAGTGCATCACCCGCAATCACTGCTCTTGCAAAGGCTGGAGTAAAAGCCACCCTGAACCGTCTCGGCAGCCTGCTCCATCTACCATCACTTGCTGGGGATGGCTCTCAGCTTTCTCACCTAACTCCTGGGTGCTGCGTTGGCCTCGGCAGATAGCAGCTTGGGGTGCAGAAATGCAGTTATAACCAATAAAACAACCACCAGCCAGTGCAGGGATCTGTGAGTGGAGTGGAGTGGAGTGGAGTGGAGTGGAATGGAATGGAATGGAATGGAATGGAATGGAATGGAATGGAATAGAATAGAATAGAATAGAATAGAATAGAATAGAATAGAATAGAATAGAATAGAACAGAACAGAACAGAACAAGGAGATAGTCGGAAAGAAGAGGGCTGCTATGGAAAAGACTGTTTTTACCTGGTGTGATGGGGCACAGCAGAATGCTCAGCTCAGATTGTTACTCAGCCCTCCTCAGAGAACCACAGTACTTAAAGACAAGGAAACTGAGGTGCCAATTTCCTCTGAGGAGGTATCTCAGTGCTAATTCACATCTTTTGAGCTAAAAAGTTGTACAGGGTAATGTCAGGTTATAAAAGAGGCCCTTGATTTGCCCTGGTTTAATTACGATAATGAGAAATGTAGGATGATGAGCTATGGTTCCAGACAGCAGGAAAAAAGGAAAAAAAAAAAAAAAAGGCTGAAGAGCAATTACATTTGGAACAGAGAAAAAACTATGGAGTCAGGGGCTGGGGAACAGGCTGTGACAAAGGGGATGTCTATGGGAGATTTATTGGTACCAAAAATAGAGCGGGGCAGGACTGGGCGACTGGAGAAGTTCGGTGAAGCAGAGCCTTCTGCATCTGGAAGGCAGGTGCCGATCCAGCCTGTCGGTCCTCTCCGATGGTGTCTGAAGGGTGGAGGAAAACCGAGCTGGCAAATCCCAGCATGGTTCCTACCAGACACAGTCACAAGCTCGACCGGCCCTGCAGCCAGGGAGGTGTCAGCAGAAGGGCTGCTCCCCGGTTTGCTTGCACCACGACACTGCTGACTGCTTGTAAACCTTTCCCAGTTTTCATGTATAGTTTCCAGCGGCGAGGCTGCCAGCTGAAGGAAACCCCAGAGTACGTTGTGTGTTGAACAGTCCCATCAGTCTGACAAACACCTCAAGTACGTGTTTAAGTCTCACAGATTTCAGTGGGACTTGTGTGGACCCAAGCTGAAGCATCTGTTCAAGGGGGCTTAGCCACTCCCAGTACCCAGACACACACGAGAGCATTTCTCCCTTAATGTAAAATGCTGGGAAATCCTGGATAAAAGTCAGTCTTACTGTGAGGCGTTATTAGCTCTGTTAGCTCTGGATCAAACCCAGAAGAGGTTCAGTACTTTCTAGTTTAAATATAGTCTGCCCTTCCCTAAATCAACCACTGTGTCTTATTTCTGTCCAGTTAGGAGCCCATCATGATATAATTGATATGAAAATGTCTGTCAGAGAGAGCACCGAGTTCACTACTGATGCTTTCTTAATAGCAATAACATTAATAATGACAGTAACAATAACATCAACACCCTGGCACCAGAACCAGTATGCCTGAATTTACCATTTTATAGCAAATACCGTTTGCTTCTCCTATACTGTCATTTCAACACACTGCCTTGGAGAAAGAGACCCCAAACCACAGACCTGCCCTGTTCCTGCAGCATCATTTTGACAGCAGCTGAAAACTGTCTTCTAGGAAATCCAGTGCCCATGCTGCACTGGGACGCTCCAAAGGGGTGTTTATGTGTGTGCTACGTAAAACACCAGCACTGTAATTCATTCAGATCACTCAGTTTTACAAGAAGACCTTCAGCAGTGTAATTATCAGTGATCAGATTGGGTCCGACTTCAGCATTAGAAGAGCAGCCAGAGTGAGAATCAGTAACAAGAAGAGTGAAGAGGAGAGTTTAGGCTAGAGACAGTTGGTCAATATTTGGGTGACATGAGACTCATTATATACCTCCTTAATAAATATGCATTTAATTTCTGTTCCACTGTGTCTAAGCCGCTTGTCTGATGTTGTATTATGTTGCGTTTCTATGCAGTTTTTATAGGTTGAGTCCCAAGAGCCATAATTTATTGACATTACTTCATAAATCTTTAAAAGGGCAAGAGAGACTGACTTAATCAGAACAAATCATTTCCCCTTTGTTTGGACTTGTTTAAAATCAGTTGCTTGCTACTTGATACAATTTAAGTGACTAATTATGACTTGATTTTCTCCCCTCCCTAAGCCTTTGATTCATAATCAGTGCTTTCAGCTAATGAATTTACCATTCTCAGAGTACCATTAAAAACTTGGTCTTCTCCATGAATAGTCTTATTTATGCAAGTACCCCATTGACTTCAGAGAGCATCAGAGTGATTAATTCACAAATAATTTATCAGACAAATGCTGCTTCCCCTCTCCCCCCTCCCCACCCTTGCAAACTGCCTGTGGGCGAATTACAAATTTCTCAATTATTCATTATGCAGAATTACTTGAAAATTTTTCCTCAGTAAATAATTTTTGCCCTAAGCATTGAGTAGCTGCAATGCCTGTGAGCACACTTGGTGCTCTCTTGGTCAGCTTTCGAAACCACGTGGCCTCATTCTGGACCACAAACAGGGTGATTTCGATACCTAACCAGCACAGAAGCAGTAGAGTATTTTACCTTCTGACATACAAAATGACAGCTAATTCTGTATTATCTTCAATTATTTATCTACAAGCCCACTTTGAAGTATTTTAGGCAAGAGTTACATAAGAGGAAAGTATTGTTATTCCTTCACGTGCCCTCCTTTTCCCCGGGACAGTACTCCCTGCTCCGCCTGCTCAGCGACTGCAGGCGTAGGCAGCTATTTTAACTTCTCTTGCTTGGCGGGGCTTGGGGATGGGGTCTGCGCAGCGGGAACAGCCTTCAGTTTTGATGGGAAGGAGGATTCCCTTGATTTCAGTGCCTTTCTTTCCCCCTACCCCCTGACTTTGACCCGTCTCACCGGGATGCTCAGGACAGGGAAATTCCCTGTGCTTCCCTGCTCACAACAGCTGCTGAGCCAGTCTGAGTGCTGGTTTTAAATGGCGATGAATTGAGCTGGAGGAGTCGTGTGACTCCCAGCCCCGGGCAGGGACAGGGGCTGTGCAGCCCCTGGGAGCAGTGGCAGCCACGGGTTATGGTGCTCAGCCATGTGCCAAGGATCCGGTGCTGTGGATGGGCTGCAAACAGCACCTGGAGCTGCACCAGCACAGGCACCCAGCACCCGTCATGCTCTCGGGCATCCCCCTGAGCCATGCCCAGTGTCACAGCTCCCAGGAAATATGTACTTGCTGGGCTCAGGGAGACTCATGGTTGGGTGATGGTACAACTGCCCGGCGTCACTCAGCGTTACAACATCTGGGATGTTTGAACTCCGGGAAAGCAAAGGCTTTATTGGAGGCAGCTGCAAGCATCTGCGAGGCCAAGGGGGGAGGCAAGCATGAGCTGTGAAGAGAAGCCTCCTATTTGTCGGGAAGTTGGATCGTTATCTGCCAATGAATTCTGGGCAGCCACTTCCTCTCCTCTTTCTGTGAAGGGTTTTTCCACTCTTTGGACTCAATATTATATGTAAATAGAATTGATTTAGGTCTTGAGAAGAAGCTTCACAGTGAAGGAAAAGAACAAAGCTCTGCAGAGGGAGGTTTGCCAGGACACATGCTAAGGCTCTCCTCGAACAAGGGGCCCTTTTCGTAGAAAGCCCTTCACATGCAAAGTGCTCTGGTGGCTTACAGAGCTACATCTAATCGAAATGAAATGACTCCCTCTCTTTC